>NC_069501.1:375175478-375362978 GCF_027579735.1 Bombina bombina
TATCCTGTATGTATCCTAACACAGTCATCTTTCACATGCCCATAGATTGAAACTGGCATATTACTCCCATGTTCCAGGCTAGGAAACACCTACATAATTACCTACCAGCCTTAAAAAGCACCAATAAACCTAAACCTTGTTTTTAACTCTTCATACCAAGGAATTTGGTACCACATAGTCTTGGACAAGGGCATAGCACAAATCAGCCCCACTCTCCAAAAAGTTCCAATAATATATATGAGAACCACACTTTAAAGGCTATTCTGGTTCTGTTAAAGGGACACTGAACCCAATTTTTTCTTTGGTGATTCAGATAGAGAATGACATTTTAAGCGACTTTCTAATTAACTCCTATTATCAAATTTTCTTCATTCTCTTGGTATCTTTATTTGAAATGCAAGAATGTAAGTTTAGATGCCAGCCCATTCTTGGTGAACAAACCTGGGTTGTTCTTGCTGATTGGTGGATAAATTCATCAACCAATAAAAAACTGCTGTCCAGAGTTCTGAACAAACAAAAAAGCTTAGATGCCTTCTTTTTCAAATAAAGATAGCAAGAGAATGAATAAACATTGATAATAGGAGTAAATTAGAAAGTTGCTTAAAATTGCATGCTCTATCTGAATCACGAAAGAAAATTTTTTGATTTAGTGTCCCTTCAAGCTTGGATTATGTTTGTTGTCATAGAATTGAGATATAACAATTATTCCCCCCCCCCCCCGGCCTAGGAATTTGCCTAATACATATACTATAAATTTGATGTTGTAGGCATGGACAGAGTCTCTCTATGTGGGAACAAGCCTAATACCAGGAAAATTCATGCAGACGTACATACAAGGGTGGTTAGGGTATCTTTACAATAATACTCGTGGTTTGCGTACTACATTTCTGTGTTATGGATCAATATGGGAAAAATGTATTGTTAACCCTAAAAGTTATGTTTATTTTTGGTTCCCTTTTTTTTTTTAAATTTGGTTGTTGTTATTATTATTATAAAAACAAGAGGCACAGGTGTAACATAAAATGAAAATAAATATCCACTTCATAATCATCTGTACTATGAGAATGTCTAGGATTGTATATAAAGTGGCTCATATTGTTTTGAATATTGTATTTGTTATTTTCACTTTAGGGGTTATTTAGGAGTTTTTCTGAGGGTTTGTGAAGAGGTATAATTAAAACAATTTTGATTAAGGATCATCTGAGTGCTGCCTTGTCATTCTTTGATACCCATTTATATTGTGGATATCGTTCTTTCTTTTTTATTTTTGATACTATTAGTATATGACTGCAAGCATCTGTTTATAATCCTTTGATTTGAGTGCACACACTATTTGTATTTTATAGGATTATGATGACCAAATGTAGATGGGCCTTCTAGTTCATCTGCTATCAAGAACTTTAAAGGTAAGGTAAAGTTTATGGTAAGTCAAAGCATATAATCTATCTAATAAATAACCTTAAGCTAATCGCTAACTTTATTTTGTTGTTTATTTTGTATTTTACATCAAATTAAAACTTTATATTTGATACCGTTTTCGCCGAATCTCCTCCCCCATGCCACTTCCGTGTTTATATCTCTCCTCTCATCGAGCGTTCTCAGCCCTCTGCTTACGTAAGCTCAATGCGCGTTCACAGACTGTATTTCGTATGCGCATGCGCCACTTCCCCCACTGACCGATACAAACTTTTAAATTGTAACCATTTAAATTGCATATATAAATAAAGACCGTACACATGTAAATACATATTCATTGTAAAAAACTCACTTGCTGCGCCGATCGTTCCAATTGTTATTATGATACTAAAACAATCGCTACAGAGCAAGCAGTGAGCATGCGCGAATCACGAACGAGCACGGGTGGAAGTAGCTTGAGTTTAGTCGGACGCATGCGCTCAGTCAGCGAGTGACGTAGGAATGGATGGGCTAAACCCCTGAAGGGGAAACAACTGATTGGACTATAATATAGCTCTCATCTGTCAATCAAAATTTAGAAAATGTCGGGCGGACGAAAGATTGCTGTCGGAACAGTACTTCTAAGCGAGAAAATAAAGTAATTAAGAGAATTACTGTCATAATGATGAATTAAACTTATGCTAATTTTTAAAGTTATAAACGATAGCGTTTAGTTATATGCTCAACTTTACCTTACCTTTAAATAAGCACAAGGCCAAAAACTCACGCTCCCTCTGGCTGTTTTTCAGACAGATCATTGACTTTTCTAGTTGCTCTATAACTTTGGTTTAGGAAGATTATTTGTATTGATCTGTACCTGGCTTCAAGCAGAAATGTTTTCTGGAGAGTATTGTAAACATTATCTTGTTCATTCTATTTAGCAGAATAAAGGCAGCTGCTTTACAAGCCTCTAGTGCACATAATGGACAGAAGACAAAAGTGCTGTACTTTCATCTTTTCTTTAGTCTCAATATGGTGCATTAGATTTATAAGGATGACCATTCATAGCGTCTTTTCAATAGGATTAATGTCTCTGAATCACAGTCATTCACATTTGGTTTTAATTATGGGGACAGTAAAGACAAAAATTAAACCTTCATGATTTAGATAGAACATACATTGTAAACAACTCTCCATTTTACTTCTTTTATCAAATTTGATTTATTCTTTTGGTGTCCTTTGTTGAAGAGCAAAGCTACTTAGGCTCATAGGAGCTAAGGGGTGCGTATGTGTCTTTAGCACGGTATGGTAGCAGTGTTTGTAACAGTGTATAATATTGCTACAGACTTTTATTTTCTCATGCATTATTTTTCTTTGTATTTATTAGGTGAATGTAAAATACTTTCCCCTACTATGCCATAAATCAATATGAATTTGTAATATAAAGGGCGAGATTACAAGTGGAGTGTTCATTCTTCGCTCTCCCCAAAACGGGCAAATTTGCCTGTTTGCTGGCATGCGATAAATAACCAGCCATTACATGTGGCTGGTTATTGCTACCTCAAGCTTGCGGTAGCAATTAGCACTCAAAAAACTAACCTGAGATGAGATCTTTGTTTTTTTCATAAACAAATATTGCACTAGGCAGTTTTAGGGGTTAAAGATTGGAAGTGTCAGAAAAAAAATGGCATTGAAGAATGGCACTGTGTGTTCCCAGTAAATATATATATGTATATGCTTATATACAAATATATTTATGTGTTAATATGTGTATATGCACATATTTATGTATATATAATAAATATTTTAAATTGCTGCCCATCACTGTGCTTCGCTGTGCTTAAGTTCTGTGCCGTATATGACCGAATCAGAACGAGGCTGCCATCGGAGCCTATGGAAGAACGCTCTCATGAGCGCAATGCTTCTGTGCAATGCAAACGTGAGGTCACGTTCACTTTGCACCTATCTTGTAATACCAGCGTACATTAGCATGCGCTGGTATTACTCAGTTGAGCACAAAAGCATAAGCAATTTTTTTTGCACTCAACTCGTAATCTGGCCCATATGTTTAAATATGCATAGTAAAAAATAAAATGACAGTATACATTTATTTTGCTTGCTATAAGATACATTGCTTCTGTTAAACAACTGGGCTTGTTTCATGCTCCTTAGAGATGCTGTAAAGCAAATTCAGCAACCTAATGTTGCAAATTGATTAAACCGGCTATAAACTAGACAGTGTATTGCTAGGGCACTGGTGCTAGTCCTAATTAACCACTATTAGATAAGATGAACATGCTCCCCAGAGTTCTCAAGTAGTTTCTTTTGTATGTGAGTCTTCTGCAGTTCAGAACTTAACCCTTTGACTGCTAAGCCACACCAGTCAAGTTTTCGCTTTTTTGCTCCTACATTTACACCCTATTGTAAGTTAAATTTCAGTGAATGACCCACACAAATGATATATTTTGTTTTTCAGCAAGCTCAGCAGAGTTACAATATTACATGATTACATTTATAATTCATGGCATATGGGATAGCTGCAGCAAAAATAGTAAAAAATGTATAATTGTTTCTTAGATTTTAGAAAATAATTCTGAAAATGACCAAGTGACCACTGTTGTTACTGTGATCTCCTGACTAAATTGTCATCAAGGGTAGCCTCATGGGAAATAGGGGCCCATACAAACTTTTGGGGTTATAATAAAGATTACAGAGGCCCCATTGTGCACTACAGAAACAAAAGCACCTTTTTTTCTTGGAAGGTTTTCACTGTTACCACAGTGTTTACCTGACTATACACACAAAATTCCTATATATTTTTTAAGTGAAGGACTTGTCTACTAGAAAATAAACTTTATTAGGGGTATCTAGAGATACCAGATATGTTTTATTGTGCATATAGGGCTCGATTTATCAAACTTTGTTCAAGATCGCCTTTCAGTTCTCCGACAAGTACTCTGCATATCGCCATCGGATAGGCGCACATGTGCGCCATTATTTATCATAAAATGGGTCGTATTTCTACGTTACTTTCCAAAGGCGAGATGTGGCGTGATATTGATAAATCTCGCCGTTATTCGTATTTTTGCGCCATATTTATTATGAAAAATTAGTTAAATTAAAGCGCATATTAGAAATAAATGTGAATTATTATTGATTACATTTTAATATACATAAATAAAAATTTGTATTGTTCAATTATACTTCCTTATATATTCAATGTTACAAATTAGATGTATATAACTACAGTGCTTTTCAATAAACCCAAACTTTATTTATATTTCCGATATTCGATAAAAATTAATTAAAAATTTGAATATAATTTCATCATATTATCACATTCTCTCACATATCAATCTCTGAAGGGATAGAAGTTCAATGGCAACATTAAAATGTAATGCTGAAAATACCACAATTGTTTGATATCTACTTTATTATTTGTTGTATCAATGTTTATATTATTTAAGAAAGCACATCAAGATCTCACTCCTAATTGTATTATAAATTAACTCTTGAACAACTTATATAAACATGTGCTTATGTATTTCAAAGATATAACCCAACTCTTTGACCTAACCCAACTCTTATATTTATATCCACCTCCCCCCTCAGCACTAATATACGGCTAGATTTAGAGTTCTGCGGCCAAAGGGGTGCGTTAGCTACGCTGACTTTTTTCCCCCGCACCTTTTAAATACCGCTGGTATTTAGAGTTCACCGAATGGCTGCGTTAGGCTCCAAAAAAGGGAGCGTAGAGCATATTTACCGCCACTGCAACTCTCGATACCAGCGGTGCTTACGGACACGGCCAGCTTCAAAAACGTGCTCGTACACGATTCCCCCTTAGGAAACAATGGGGCTGTTTGAGCTGAAAAAAAACCTAACACCTGCAAAAAAGCAGCGTTAAGCTCCTAACGCAGCCCCATTGTTTCCTATGGGGAAACACTTCCTAAGTCTGCACCTAACACCCTAACATGTACCCCGAGTCTAAACACCCCTAGCCTTACACTTATTAACCCCTAATCTGCCGACCCCGCTATCGCTGACCCCTGCATATTATTATTAACCCCTAATCTGCCGCTCAGTACACCGCCGCAACCTACATTATACCTATGTACCCCTAATCTGCTGCCCCTAACACCGCCGACCCCTATATTATATTTATTAACCCTAATCTGCCGCCCCCGCTATCTCTGACCCCTGCATATTATTATTAACCCCTAATCTGCCGCTCCGTACACCGCCGCAACCTACGTTATCCCTATGTACCCCTAATCTGCTGCCCCTAACACCGCCGACCCCTATATTATATTTATTAACCCCTAATCTGCCGCCCCCAACGTCGCCTCCACCTACCTACAATAATTAACCCCTAATCTGCCGACTGGATCTCACCACTACTCTAATAAATGTATTAACCCCTAAAGCTAAGTCTAACCCTAACACTAACACCCCCCTAAGTTAAATATAATTTAAATCTAACGAAATAAATGAACTCTTATTAAATAAATTATTCCTATTTAAAGCTAAATACTTACCTGTAAAATAAATCCTAATATAGCTACAATATAAATTATAATTATATTGTAGCTATTTTAGGATTAATATTTATTTTACAGGCAACTTTGTAATTATTTTAACCAGGTACAATAGCTATTAAATAGTTAATAACTATTTAATAGTTACCTAGTTAAAATAATTACAAAATTACCTGTAAAATAAATCCTAACCTAAGTTACAATTAAACCTAACACTACACTATCAATAAATAAATTAAATAAACTACCTACAATTATCTACAATTAAACCTAACACTACACTATCAATAAATTAATTATATACAATACCATGTATACAATACAATACAATACAATACAGTACAAAAAATAAAAAAGAACTGTTACAAAAAATAAAAAAATATTTACAAACATTAGAAAAATATTACAACAATTTTAAACTAATTACACCTACTCTAAGCCCCCTAATAAAATAACAAAGACCCCCAAAATAAAAAAATGCCCTACCCTATTCTAAAATTAAAATAGAAAAGCTCTTTTACCTTACCAGCCCTGAAAAGGGCTCTTTGCGGGGCATGCCCCAAAGAATTCAGCTCTTTTGCCTGTAAAAAAACATACAATACCCCCCCCAACATTACAACCCACCACCCACATACCCATAATCTAACCCAAACCCCCCTTAAATAAACCTAACACTAAGCCCCTGAAGATCTCCCTACCTTGTCTTCGCCACGCCGGGTTCACCGATTGATCCAGAAGAGCCTCCGATGTCTTGATCCAAGCCCAAGCGGGGGGCTGAAGATGTCCATGATCCGGCTGAAGTCTTCATCCAAGCGGGAGCTGAAGAGGTCCATGATCCGACTGAAGTCTTCTATCAAGCGGCATCTTCAATCTTCTTTCTTCCGGATCCATGTAGTTCAACCCGCCGACGCGGAACATCCATCTTCACCAATGACTTCCCGACGAATGACGGTTCCTTTAAGGGACGTCATCCAAGATGGCGTCCCTCGAATAATGATTGGCTGATAGGATTCTATCAGCCAATCGGAATTAAGGTAAGAAAATTCTGATTGGCTGATGGAATCAGCCAATCAGATTCAAGTTCAATCCGATTGGCTGATCCGATCAGCCAATCAGATTGAGCTCGCATTCTATTGGCTGATCTTGGATGACGTCCCTTAAAGGAACCGTGATTCGTCGGGAAGTCATCGGTGAAGATGGATGTTCTGCGTCGGCGGGATGAACTACATGGATCCGGAAGAAAGAAGATTGAAGATGCCGCTTGATAGAAGACTTCAGTCGGATCATGGACCTCTTCAGCTCCCGCTTGGATGAAGACTTCAGCCAGATCATGGACATCTTCAGCCCCCCGCTTGGGCTTGGATCAAGACATTGGAGGCTCTTCTGGATCGATCGGTGAACCCGGCGTGGTGAAGACAAGGTAGGGAGATCTTCAGGGGCTTAGTGTTAGGTTTATTTAAGGGGGGTTTGGGTTAGATTAGGGGTATGTGGGTGGTGGGTTGTAATGTTGGGGGGGTATTGTATGTATTTTTTTACAGGCAAAAGAGCTGAATTCTTTGGGGCATGCCCCGCAAAGGGCCCTTTTCAGGGCTGGTAAGGTAAAAGAGCTTTTCTATTTTAATTTTAGAATAGGGTAGGGCATTTTTTTATTTTGGGGGTCTTTGTTATTTTATTAGGGGGCTTAGAGTAGGTGTAATTAGTTTTAAATTGTTGTAATATTTTTCTAATGTTGGTAAATATTTTTTGTACTTTAGTTAGTTTATTTCATTGTATTTATTTGTAGGTATTGTATTTAATTAATTTATTGATAGTGTAGTGTTAGGTTTAATTGTAGATAATTGTAGGTAGTTTATTTAATTTATTTATTGATAGTGTAGTGTTAGGTTTAATTGTAACTTAGGTTAGGATTTATTTTACAGGTAATTTTGTAATTATTTTAACTAGGTAACTATTAAATAGTTATTAACTATTTAATAGCTATTGTACCTGGCTAAAATAAATACAAAGTTGCCTGTAAAATAAATATTAATCCTAAAATAGCTACAATATAATTATAATTTATATTGTAGCTATATTAGGATTTATTTTACAGGTAAGTATTTAGCTTTAAATAGGAATAATTTATTTAATAAGAGTTAATTTATTTCATTAGATTTAAATTATATTTAACTTAGGGGGGTGTTAGTGTTAGGGTTAGACTTAGCTTTAGGGGTTAATACATTTATTAGAGTAGCGGTGAGATCCGGTCGTCAGATTAGGGGTTAATTATTGTAGGTAGGTGGAGGCGACGTTGGGGGCAGCAGATTAGGGGTTAATAAATATAATATAGGGGTCGGCGGTGTTAGGGGCAGCAAATTAGGGGTACATAGGGATAACGTAGGTTGCGGCGGTGTACGGAGCGTCAGATTAGGGGTTAATAATAATATGCAGGGGTCAGCAATAGCGGGGGCGGCAGATTAGAGGTTAATAAATATAATATAGGGGTCAGCTGTGTTAGGGGCAGCAAATTAAGGGTACATAGGTATAATGTAGGTTGCGGCGGTGTACGGAGCGGCAGATTAGGGGTTAAAAAAAATATGCAGGTGTCAGCGATAGCGGGGGCAGCAGATTAGGGGTTAATAAATATTATGTAGGTGTCGGCGGTATTAGGGGCAGCAGATTAGGGGTACATAGGGATAACGTAGGTGGCGGCGGTGTGGGGTCGGCAGATTAGGGGTTAAAAAAATTTAATAGAGTGGCGGCGATGTGGAGGGGCCTCGGTTTAGGGGTACATAGGTAGTTTATGGGTGTTAGTGTACTTTAGAGCACAGAAGTTAAGAGCTTTATGAACCGGCGTTAGCCCATAAAGCTCTTAACTCCTGACTTTTTTCTGCGGCTGGAGTTTTGTCGTTAGATTTCTAACGCTTACTTCAGCCATGACTCTAAATACCGGCGTTAGAAAGATCCCATTGAAAAGATAGGATACACAATTGACGTAAGGGGATCTGCGGTATGGAAAAGTCGCGGCTGCAAAGTGAGCGTTAGACCCTTTAATAACTGACTCTAAATACCAGCGGTAGCCCAAAACCAGCGTTAGGAGCCTCTAACGCTCGTTTTGACGGCTATCGCCAAACTCTAAATCTAGCCGATAGTTTTTTTGTTTTTTTTTACAATAAAATAATTATTAACTTTTTTCGATGAAATAAACACACAGACACCTCAAAAATTATATTGTAACATCAATCAATTTATTGAAATGCAAAATAAATGTTATTTTCACATCATAATAAAATATTTTTGATTTTTTTTTTTCATAAAATAAATAAATAAATAAATAATGTTATTTCCACATGAAAAGAAATAGAATGTTTTGCTTTATTGTTTATAATTAAAAAGATTGATATTTTTCTCTTAAGTTTTGCACTTTTATGTATGTCCTCATCAAATTATTTTCAACTTCCAGCAGGGTATCCAAAATTTCTTTTTTGTTGATAGTTATTTCTTGATCTTCAGGCACTGTACCAAAGAGAAATAGAAAAAAAGTTATATTAAGGAACATGTCATTAATTGAATACATTTCTGTTCAGTATTACCAGATAACTAGTGTTTTATCTAATGCTAACAAGAAACACAGACAATGACTAATATCTTGTTAGAAGGTTTTATCTACACCTCTGTTGTTATTTAAAAGCATGTGATCTTGATAATACTGTGTACACGCACATGCATCTTTTGTTCCACACAATACTGACAATTGCAATTGAATTTCATAAAGCTAAAAATTGTTATGATACAAAAGAACTCACTCCAATCATAGCATTGCGTTGAATTGGATGAATTTGATTGTTGCTCTTCTTCATGTTCAAGGTTCTGCCCTTCATCTTGAATAGCTGTAAGACATACAAATTAATTAGAACAGGAATAGTTATTTAATAGAACAATGCTGATTGAAATCCATATCTCTTTTAAAGTTATATTTTATTACAAATAATGACATAAAAGATCAGGAGTGACTGAATAGATGTATGAACCTACGTATATTGTCTTGTGGTTGCTCGCTATTTGGAGAATCTTGCATCATATTATTATTTTCCTCTTCAACAATTATTTCTTCAATGGCATTTTGGGTTGGATCTTCTTCAATCATGTCTATAATATGATTATAGTCATTAACTAGAATAATATTATTTATTTGTAAGATATATGTGAATTAAATCTACCTTCATTGTCACATTCATCATCAATGATGGGCATTGGCCTTCTGCGACGTTGTCGCCTCTTTTTTTCCCCCTTTTTGTAAAAATTTTGAACATATAAATGTTAATATCAATGATGAGTTATCTTAATACTATACATTTTAGTAACTATATTCATACCGGTTGTAATTATAGCCTCAGACTCCAGAAAAACAGTCGGTAGTGGATCACAATCAGCTTCTGGACTGGATGGATTCCTGTTTATTGGGCGCAGATAACGGGGCCTTCTTCTATTTTTGACTGTAAAAGTAATACAATTGTATTTATATTGGTAATCTATTTTACAGTACAACATACATCTGACGGAAACAATTACATTGTTAATACTGTTTCACAAACTGCAATCAAGCTCAAATGGATACAAAAACTGCAATTATATTTTTGTACAAAGTTCAAGATTCTGTAAACAAAGTAACAACTAATGACAGATTACAATAGAGTTACAAAATTGATACACAACTATTACATCAATACTTACATTTCATAACATAGCTTCTTATTAGGGTCCTTAATTTAGATTGTCTCCAGATTAGATCATTATAACGCTTCAGGCACTGTTTTCTAGTCCTATTATGGCCAGACAGACGTCTGACCCGTCGCACCATCTCAGATAAAATTGGATTTCTTTTATCCTGCTCCAATGTGAAGATCCCCTTCCTTTCTTTCGGAAAATACTTTTCCATTGTATAGGTGATTATCAGTAATTCACCGATAGAAAACTTCTTGGGAACGATTCATCATCACTGTCTGTATGTATCTCTCTAACCATAAAACTCCACCCAATAACGGAACTAATTGTGATTGTAATTGTGCAGTAAAATATACCCATTTAAAAAATGATTTATGTTTAAAAGAAGTAAGTAATCTACTAGAAACTTATTTATTAATAAATATTAAAGAAAAACTATTAAACTAGTTACATCTTTTTGTATCAATATAGATTACATTTAAGTTGTTACAAAGTGCGCAATAACGTGCACTATATTTCTACGGTCGATACAAGATAACTGGCACTATGTTTCGACACTTGATACAATGCGCAATAACTTGGACTATATTTCTACAGTCGATACATTTGTTTGCATAGTTTAAATTTATTTTTATGGCTATGTTCATTGTACTTCAATTGATACATACAAATGTTATGATTTTTATAAATGAATGTATATAAAAATATAGACACATCAATTTGAAAAAAATACACATTTGACCAATACGAATAAAGTAAATTGTTATTGTCCAATCAAATTAAATTTAATAATTTTATTTAAATTATTTATTAATCTATTCATATAACGCCCCATTTCTGTAACGTTCTAGAACCAAAGTTGTTATTGATATTTGTTCATTACTTTATTCTGACTTCGAACGAAGACACTATTCTTATTGCGCCATTTTTTGCTCTAAATTTGTGATGGCTACTGGACTAGCTGGAAAGACGAAAAGTGGCCGAAGTGTGATGTTTAGTCATCGACAAAACTGTATTTTAGTTGAAGCTGTCATCGAACATTATGATGTTATTATCGGCTATCAAGCCAAATCTATCAACCCTCAAAGAAAAAAGGCAATTTGGGAACAAATTAGTCGTGCAGTGTCAGCAGAGGGTAGTTTTCCTAAAGACGTCAGGGCCTGTCGGAAGAGGGTGAATGATATTCGTAAGAATATAAAAAAAAAAGTCTGTAAGGAAAAGCAGTTATCGAAAGGAACTGGTGGAGGCCCCGCATTATAGGGCTGAACTGCTGGACTATGAACAGATGCTGTATGCCAGGATGGGGGATGCTGTCGTGGTGGGACTTGATGTTCCATCAGATACCATGGATTTTAGAGGTAAATATCTCATTGCTTGTGTTAAACGAATAGTCTATTCAGAACCTAAATTTCATGATTCAGACAGAGCATACAATGGTAATAATTTTTTCCTATTAAGATTTTTAATTTGTTAGCTTTGAATATGTATTTAACAAAGTTTGATTGTAAGCTTGGAAGCAGGACCATTTTTGGTTGAGGACCTGGATACTGCTTGCTGATTGGATGGCTACATTTAAAAAGAAACCAATCCTCAAGCGCTAACCAGGTGCCACACCCAAAAATGGTCCGGCTTCTAAACTTAGATTATTTATTTTTTAAATGAAAGATAATCAAAAAAGAAGACAATATAAAAATTATAATAGTATTGAATTATAAAGTTTTTTTGAAATTCCATGCTCTATCCGAATAATGAAAGTATAATTTTCACTATACTATCTCTTTAACGTGTATTTTGTATATTCAGTTTTGCCTATTTTTTTTTAATTTTTTTAATTTTATTTATATGTACTTTAAAGAACAAAATGAAGAGGCGTTTGAAACTGAAATAGAAAATGCCCAGGTGGACCAACCATCCGAGTCTGAGTTGACTTCTGAACAGCAACAATCCTCAACATCTTCATGTGATATAACATGCAGGGAAGAAACTACCAGTAAGTAAAAGTATATTACTAAAATGTAAATATCATTTGTATTAATGAAAAGAATGGACAATGAAATGTAATTTATATGTATTAAGTTTCTGACTTTTCTCATGAAAATTCTGTTTATGTACAGAATTATTTTTTATAAACATGTATATGAATATCAATGTATTTATTGTTACAAGTGTCAGGGGATTACTACAAACAATGCAGGATTCGACAATTACATTATTTGATGGTAAGTATTGACCTTTTTTTTTTAAAGAAATTTTTTTTGTTTTGCTAAAATTATTTTTATTTACATTAATAGATGAAATAGAAATCACTTTAGAACCACTTGTGACTGACACAGTTTGTCAGGAGGATGATGATGATGAGACACAAATAGAGGGACAAACTCAAACACAACTTGAGACACCACATGTTGACGAATCAGAATGTGAGGAAGAGATTGAGGATGCCCAACAATGTCAAATAGATGAACCAGAGAGACCAAATGAAGTTGAACGATTGACAGATATGGCATTGTCTTTTAGAAATTAATTTTTTAAAGAAATGATTGAATTACAAAAACAGAGAAATAATATACTTCAAGAACAGTTAAATGTTCAAAAGGAGTATTATCAGAAAAAGTTAGAGTTCATGAATAGGCGACATCCAGATTTATAATTATTTTGTTCATATATACCTTTAAGTTATGGTGTCTAAACAATTTAACACACTTATAACCTTTGTTAATGTTTATTCGAGTTTACTGTTTTGATGTTGATATTTTGTGTTTAATAAAGATTTTTATATTATTAAATAAAGTTTTTTAATTCAAAGTAAATAACGAAACTTATGTTTTTTGTTTCAAAGTATTTATTTTGTATTCAAAACTAGAAAAAGATATATATAACTCTATAAATATATATATATATATATATATATATATATATATATATATATATATATATATATATATATATATATATATATATATATATAACACAACACAACTTTGGTAACAAACTATATAATTCCTGTCTGAAAAAAAGAAATATATATATATATATATATATATATATATATATATATACAATTCTATCTATTTAAAATATTAAAAAAAAAACCCTGTATTTGAATCCAATCAGAAAATTTCCTGAAAGAAAAAAAAAGGTGTAATTAATAATATAGAACAAACAATATTAACATGTCAATACAGTTTTAATTAGACGATTTTCCACTCCAGCTCTTGTGGTATGTCTTGTGACAATTTCCTGAGGAACATAAACATCTTCTGGCACATCCTCCAGACACACCTCATCTAGATTTCCTTGGGAAATAGCTATATTATGCATTATGCATGACACCAGAATTATGTCATTACATTTCTCTGGGGAATATTGTAGATCACCACCAGAACGGTCCAACACCCTAAATCTCATTTTCAGTACCCGAAATGTACACTCAATAGCACTCCTTGAGCTTCGTTGAACTTGATTTCTGACCGTGTTGAGGTATTGGTACAGGTGTCAAGAGACAAGGCCTACAGGGGTACCCGCTGTCACCTTCAAAAATATAATAAAATTACAAATTAGGTACATGTAACTACAGGTTTATGAGGTTCAACTATGACAATTTAAAAATTACAATAAAGGTTTGAGTAATATAAATATAAAAATTTTAATATTCACCTAATAGCCAACCGTGTGGCATGTCTCCACATTCAAATGCTGCAAATAAAGCCGACTGCTTTAATATGTGATAATTGTGGCATGACCCTGGAAAACCTGATCTTACTGCCCAAAACCGAAGGTTAGAGTCACATACTGCTTGAACATTGAGAGAGTGGAAGTGTTTACGATTTCGATATTGCTCCTCCCTTAAAGCTGGTGGTTGAATTGCAATATGTGTGCAATCAATTGCACCTAGCACATTTGGAATGCCGGCAACTTGATAAAAACCAGATTTTACTTGGTGCCATTCATGTACATTCCTTGGCACATATATAAATTTATTTAGATGCTTCAAAATAGCTTTTAAGACAGTCCTCAAATGTCTACAAAAAGAAGGCTGACTCATGCCAACCACTGCACTGGACACAGCCTGAAAAGAGCCTGTGGCTAGGAAATGCAAAACTGCCAATAACTTGAGCATTCCAGGTATTGCCCTTGTTCTTCAGGTCTGTGGCTCTAGATCATTCTGTATTAGAACATATAGATTTTGTATGCTCTCCCTGTTTAGGCGAAATCTTTTTTTTATCTGGTAATCAGATAATGCCTGTAGTCCACAACGAGGTAGAAAAACTCGTGGAACTCTTTGCCGTCTACCTATTGGCAAAATCTGTTCATTTCGACGATTTTCATAGCCCCTTGCTAAAGAAATTGCAGACAAAATCAGGAAATAATCCATCTTCTGGTGCTGAAAATATGGAGTAAATTAGATGTTCTCCCATCTCTTCATGGAGAACATTAGTAGTCTTATTAGGAGGAGAACTTTAGGCTCTCCAATGGCACAAAATAATGATAAATATATATTTTGGAGAGAAGTAGGTTGTATTCTTGAATATACACCCGGAAAAGGGCGTTTTAAAGCTTTATTTTGCGCAAATGTGCGCCTGGGCAAGGGACATTGAAGGGCGAGAATTTTGCAGTCGTATTTGTAATTTTTTCGGAGTATTTGTGATTGATAAATAGGAGATATATTACGACGGCGTGAATTGAGGCACAAATTAAGGAGAATATGTTTGATAAATCAAGCCCATAATGTAATATCCCCAAGCAAAGCCCCATGTGTTTTTTGAACTTTATTTTTTAAAGATCTGTTGTATGGTACTGCTCCAAGACCACCAATGTTTGAGAGAGCAAATGCGGGATCTTGGAGGTTTATAGCTGCTAAGGGAACTGAAATCAAGGGGTTTTGAAAATCCTCCTCTATTCCAGTTCCCTTGCAGCTACCAGTATACAGTATATCCTTTTGTGACATCACCACATAAGTACATGGTGACGTCACCGCCACTCAAATGAAGCCTGGGAGTGCCGCCCACTAGGCCACCAATGATCCCCAATCTGTAGTGAGAGGGATCACCGAAAACAGTGCACATCGTCAAGTTGTCATTCCACCCCACCCACAAAAACTTGGGATTGAAAAGGTCGCAGCTCATTTATTAACATAACCAATTAACATAATTAACATAAACTTCTTAACCAATCACAGTGCTTGCCCCCTATATTTATTCCACAAGCCCCACCCAACTCAGGGGAGGAGTTACCAGCAATAAACCAACCCCCGCTGCTCAAACAGGAAGTCCAATCCACATCATTCCAGGCGTAAGCCTCAACCAACCAGAGCAAGCACCCTGCCACAGCTGTGACAAGTTGAGTAAAAACCCCAAACTTTAGGGAGGGAGGGCGGGGGATTCTCCCACTGTGCTGCTCCAGTAAAAGTGACTGCCTCTACTTCCTGTTGGGGCCTTATAAACCCCCTCCCTTAGCTCAGCCCCCTGTCCTCTGTCTCATCCCATGCCTTGCTTCCTAGTGGGGTCATATAACCCTTTAATTAAATTTCTTTCTCCAGGGTTATTCCTTGACCCCACATCGTCAAGTTGTCATTCCACCCCACCCACAAAAACACACTTCACACCTTGTATGGGATTGAAAAGGCCGCAGCTCATTTATTAACATAACCAATTAACATAATTACCATAAACTTCTTAACCAATCACAGTGCTTGCCCCCTCTATTTATTCCACAAGCCCCGCCCAACTCAGGGGAGGAGCTACCACCAATAAACCAACCCCCTGCTGCTCAAACAGGAAGTCCAATCCACATCATTACAGGTGTAAGCCTCTACCAACCAGAGCAAGCCCCCGCCACCACTCACCCCCAGGGTGAGAGCCGCCACCCAGAGCAAAGGCCTTTTCTATCCCTTTGTTTAGAGTGAAATTGAAAAGGTGCAAACCCACCTCATTCAAGTGTACTCCATCCTTTAAATAAAAGCACCTACCCGACTCACCCTCAAACTCCATGTGCCTCAAGCCCACACCCCCAATCCGCCTAACAAAGCGACTCACCATCCTATTAATCTTCAGTCTGGAAGCCTCTAACCTCCCCAAATCCCATGCCGACCTCCACACCAAACGACTTTCCATTTCCGACCACACTATGATCAAACCAGGAAAGAGCTGCCGCAGCCTATCCATCCCTCTCTTAATCTCGTCCACCAACTCCTTCTGGGACATGAATCCTAGATCATTCCCCCCTAAATGTACTACCAGAATCTGTAGGGGGAGAAAACAACCTGGCATACTCTACCACCTTCCCCACCAATTGACCCCACTTCATACACCAAACACCGAACCATTTTAACACAATTTTGTCCCTAGGCAATACCAAATGACTTCCGTCTTCCTTCACGGCAGCAGCTTTCCTGGCCCAATAAACATATGAATGCCCACTCACCCAGCACCTCACTGGACCTGCCAAGAAAAATAAAGCTGTATCAGCTGCCACCCTCCCCAATTGTGCCACCATCCCCAGCCTGACATACCCCGATACCTTTCAGACTTCCATCTCCCCATCCCCTTAATCACCGACACATCCAGGACCAACCCTGCCGCCTCGGATGCCACCCCAATTCGAAATGAATAGGACCCAAATGCCATACACTCCATACCCAACACCCTCAGCACTTTCCTGAATACTGAGATAAACTGGTATCGGGACAAGACAGAACCGTCCTCATGGATGAAAAATGGGCCACTCCTTACAGGGCGGAGACTGATAAAAGATCGTACCACAGCTACTGGGCAACACCCCCCCCACTTCCCTCAATCTTATCAAACATCCCTTCCCCATCTGGTCCGTTTTGGATCTCCTCAACCTCACCTTCATTAAACCCTCCTTCAAAACCACCTCCTCCACACTAAGACCTCCTTTGTCCTTCCTATTCCTCCCCACCAACTCGGACACTCTGAATGCCCCAAAAAATGCCAATACAAATGCCGTCGTGAAAAGCACCTCCTCGAATTAGAAAAACACAAACCCCTCAAACAACCCGTCACTTTTTCCAACACCGCAAACGTCACAGGCCTCCTGCCATCCTTCCGCCCCTTGCCTGGCATAGACCCCTGATTGCCATCCTCACCACAAACACCTTTGTCAAGTCCTCCAACCCTAGCAACTGAAACAAGAAGGCTAATGCCACCACCCTTTTCCTTATCTCAAAAGGCAACAGCCTCTACTCTCCCCACCATTTCACCCAAGACAACAATGCCCCCAACTGCCTCCTCCTGTCTCCTGACCAAAGTATACCTCCTTCCCATTCATACCATTACTTCCACACATGGGCGTACGCCTTCCATGTGGTAGGAGCCAATGCTCCTTGAACCATACTGACTATTCCAGACCACTCAATCTCCACAGGTCCCTCGGGCAGGCAACCCCTTCCTCCTCCACATCTGGAGCCACCATGTGAAACCCGTCCCACTGAAAATGGGACAAAGAGTCAGCGATAACATTCAACTTGCCAGGAATGTGGACTGCCCTGAAGCAGACATTGCTTTGCAAGCATTCCAGCACAAACACTCTCAGTAATTTCACCACCGGCGGCAAATTAGCCGTAAGTCTGTTAACAGCCATGACCACCCCCAAGTTGTCTGAATGAAAGCTGACCCTCTTGTCCCGCAAGATGTGAGGCCACACCCGCAGTGCCACCACCAGAAGAAAAAGTTCCAAGAACGTTAAATTGCTTGTTAAGCCCGACTCCCCCCAACTGGCGGGCCATACCTCCGCGCACCACTTACCCTGCAGATATGCCCCAAATCCATAGGCCCCTGACGCATCTGTGTATAAACACAAACTGTCCTCCAAATGCCCCCGTTCCTGAATGATCAAACTCCCATTGAACTCCTCCAGAAATGTTAACCATACCCTCAGATATTCCTTCATTTCTTTAGTCACCCTGATGTGATAACTCGGCTCCATCACCCCAGCTGTCACCAATGAAAGTCGGCGGCAGAATACTCTGTCTATCGGGATAATCTGACAAGCAAAATTGAGCTTACCCAGCAAGGCCTGCAGCTGCCGCAGGGTGACCTTCCTAGCGGCTAACACCTTCCCCACCACCTCTCCGAGGTCCCAGAGCTTGTCCTCCGGGAGCCTGCACTCCATTCGGATGGTATCCAACTGAATACCCAGGAAGCTCAATGAAGTTATGGGCCCCTCCGACTTGTCCGCCGCCACCTGGATACCGAAATCCCGTGCAACCTCCCCGAATGCCTCCATCAACTGCTCGCAAACCCTAGAACCAGCCGCTCCCAGACCACCTTTTTACCACCCATTCCACAAAAGTACTAAAATTCTTGAAGTAAGAGAAAGAGATGGAGCATCCCATAGGCAGGCACAGGTCAACGAAAAATGATCCCTTGAAGTAGCACCCCAACAAATGATGACACCTCAGGTGTACCGGCAACAGCTGGAAAGCCGACTCCACGTCCGCCTTGGCTAACAAAGCCCCAGGGCCTGCCACCTGTACCAGCTCCACCGCCTTATCAAATGACGCATAGTTCATGGAAATCAGTTCTGGATCGATACCGTCATTAACTGACAATCCCTTAGGGTGTGAGAGGTGATGGATCATCCAGAACTGCCCTGCCCCTTTTTTAGGGACCACCCCTAAAGGAGAAATCCACATCCCCACCAACGGTGGACCCTCAAAAGGCCCCGCCATTCTCCCCAAAGCCACTTCTTTGAATAATTTCTCCCTTACCACCGCTGGGAACTCCCTTGCTCCCCCCTCTTGTTCTTTAAATGGAATAACAAAACCAGAACTAAAACCCGTCAACAATAACTCGGCATCCGCCGCATACCCCCACCTACTGGCATAATCCCTTAGCCACGGTACCATCCTTTCTACCCTCACTGGGGTCAGTGCCCGCGTTACCCACCTCCCATGGCTTGAGACCCTGCCGGGCCTTCTTGAAACATTTGGCGAAGGAATGGATTCCTCCACACCCTGAGCATTCATGCTTGTATTTGCATGATGCCCCAAATATGCACTGTCCTTCATTGAACTGAAAGCACAGGCCCTTTCAGAGGGCAGTGGATGAGCTCCCGCTAGCTCCCCCGCTGCCTGCTCCCCGACCCCCCGGACCGAAAGGACTGACCCCCCCCCGAAGAGGTGTCATTTTCTCAAGCCAAATGCCCATGTCCCTATCGTCCCACCGCATTTCGGGTCGTACCGCCATCTTTTGTCTAAACCTCTCATCATACCGCCACCAGGCTATCCCACCATATGTCCTATATGCACTAGCAATTTCATCATAATAACAAAACAAGGACGACCCCTGCTCTGGAAACTTCTCACTTACCACACTCGCCAAAATGCAAAATGCCCTCGACTAGTTCCCAAGCGTCTTAGGCAGTTTCCTCCAATGCTTCTTCCTCTCCTCCTCCTTCTTCCCTTTCTCTTTTTCGTCCTCCTTCAACTCCAGCACATTATCCAGAGGAAGCACCGATAAAATCTCCGAAAATTCCCTCTTCCAGATCTTCTCCCTCATCTCACTGGGAAGATGAATACCCAACAGCCCCACCGAGCATAGACACGGTCTCCTCAAAGCATCCTCCAGTACCTTCAATGTCTCCCCTCCGCTGCTCATTCCCATACTCCCCCCAGCCACCGTACCGCCCGGTGGTGGGGCTATCACCTGACCCTCTCCTCCTGGCTGAACCCATGCTGCCACTGGCGATCCCCCTGACCCTCTGGCCTTCTCTAAAGTTGCAATCGTACTTTTCAACCCCGCTAACAACACCTCTCTTTCTCCAGACAAAGCACCATCTGCACTAGGAAGCAGACCAGTCGCCTCACCTGTTGACTGCCCTGCTGTTGCCAGTCCTTCTCTACGTCCCTCGTCAGTGACTCATGTAGCTGACCTGTTACTCCTGACCTGGCTGGGGCCCCTAAGTCTCCTGGCCAGATCCCCTCTGTCTGACTCCAGAAGGCATCTAGCCGGTCTACTCCTGGCAGGAGACCTCCCTCTGCCATGTCTGCTCCTGTCCCTGGACCTGTCCACCCTGGCCCATGTTGTCGATAACACTTCTTACCCTCCACTTCTCCTGCCCAATGGCGACCTGGACCTCCTGCGTCCTCTAGATGAATCCCGCCTCCTATGGGGGGTAATTTCCCTCCCCATCCCAGGTCCAGATCTTGCAGCCTGTGATGAAGAGGAGCCAGTCACATCCCTTCCCCTCTGCCCACTAGCCTTCCTATTCTCCCTCTCTCCCCCCTCCCTACCTATCCCTCCCCCCTTCCCCATTGTGGGGACAATAAACTCAGAAGCTGCGCCAGTGTAGACATATTTCCTACCTGGCCAGCCGTCACCGCTCCTGTTGATGTCCCCTCCAATGGATCCTCTTCCCCACTGAAGTTACCACTAGCCTCCAGCTCTAGCGGTGGCTCCGTCCACAGTTCCGGTTGCTCTGCCAACTCCTCCTCCCTGGCTTCGCCAGCCGCCTCTCCCTCATCCATACTGGCCCTTTCCTCTGCAATAACAACATGACAAGTCAAACCTCTTTTTTATATATATCCTCAGCCCCTACATCCCCTTCCCCCCTGACCCCCACATCCCCCTGGTTGCCTACAGCTAGCCTGACCCCCCGTCCTACCCCCCTACCCGTGATCTACCCCTAAGAGCACCCCCATCATCCCGGGATCCACCCTCCTCTGTAGCTCCCCATGAAGCCCCCCCCCCTGCACCACCCCTGCTCCACCTAACTTCACTTCCCTATAAAAAGCCCATCCGCCCCCTCCCCGCTTTAACCCCTTTTTTTAATTTATTTTTTATTCATTCAATCCCTCCTCCTTCTTACCATACCATAACCTTCCCCACAAAAATTACCATTGCTATGCATCACTTGAATGCAGTACATACCAAGCATGGCTACTAAGCCAATCACAAGCTGCTGTCCCACATAGCCACCAAACAATCCAAACACATCCTCCCTCTGACATAAGGCTGGTCCCCAGCCTGCATACTGATGGACCAGAAGAACCACCCCTGCCTCATTTAACTCCCTCAATGAGCATCGCCCTCACCTTTGAGCCCCCTGTAACCTCTCCCCACCTCCTGCTCCATGTCCCGTGCATCTCTCCCTCTACCCTCTTCCTTGCTGAGCCATCCATCTCCTTACCCGGCATCAGCCTCATATCCCCACCCTGCTCTCCATCACCCCCCCTCTACCCCTAAACATTGTACCTGCTGCGGCCCTTCGTGACTCCAACCGGCACTGTGCTAGGCCCCCGCTGATGCCGCCGGTCTGTGATGTCATCCACTACTGCCGCACTCGGCCTCAACCCCATCCTTGGCCTGGCCGTTGCCCCTGCTCCTGCAGCCTGATGTGCTCCATCTGATGCCCCACCGCTAGGCCTAGCACTCCCCCTCCTAGCTCTAGCAGTGCCCAGCTCCGGGCTAAAATGTTCTGGCGGCCTAGAACTCCTGGTCAGCCGTTCACTCCTCCTGCCTGCTGCCTCTCTTGGAATGGGACTCGCCTCCTCCGGCCCAGTGGTTGCCTCTCCAGCCGTTGACAACCGCTCCTGTATCCAGCTGGCTCCCTTCTGCCTGGCCACCTCCACGAGCTCTGCTATCAAGGCTTCCATACCAGGTAAGAGATAAGATTTTCCCACCGTGCTGCTCCAGTAAAAGTGACTGCCTCTACTTCCTGTTGGGGCCTTATAAACCCCCTCCCTTAACTCAGCCCCCTGTCCTCTGTCTCACCCCATGCCCTGCTTCCTAGTGGGGTCATATAACCCTTTATTCAATTTCTTTCTCCAGGGTTATTCCTTCATGCACTTACAGGTAACTATGTGCATGACGGGAACACCTCTTCATGCGCATCAATGGAGTTTATTGCATATCCATATGGTTTTGTTTTATTGTCATATTCTTAGGTGACTGATATTAATTTGTTTTCTTTTTCCATACACTTACAAGAAAAGACAGAAAAGACCCTGGTGTTTATTTGTGTGTGTATTTGTGACTGTGCGTGTGTGTATTTGTGTGTATGTGTGTGTGTGTGTATTTGTTACAGTGCAACAGTTTGCGTGTGTGTGTTTATGTGTGCAAATTTGTGCGTGTGTGTATTTGTGTGCGTATTTGTAAGTGTGTGTGTATTTGTGAGTGTATGTGTGTGTATTTGTGAGTGTGCATTTGTAAGTGTGTGTGTGTGTATTTGTGTGTGTTTGTGTTTGTATTTGTTACTGTGAAACAGTGTGTGTGTATTTGTGCGTGTGTGTATGTGTGTGTGTGTGTGTATTTATATGTGTGTGTGTATGTATTTGTGTGTGTGTGTATTTGTAATTGTGCAACAGTGTGTGTATGTGTAACTGTGCAACAGTGTGTGTGTGTGTGCGTGGGTGTATTTGTGGTTGGGTGTATTTGTGTGTGTGTATTTGTATGTGTGTGTGTATGTATTTGTGTGTGTGTATGTAACTGTGCAACAGTGTGGGTTTGTGTGTGTATATTTGTGCATGTGTGCCTGTCAGTACACCTGTTTGTAGACTGTAAGCTATTAAGAGCAGGGCCCCTGCTCTTGTACTACATTTGTTTAGTCTGTTATGTGCTTGTATCTTATCACAAATCTTTGTCATTGTATACCTCTATCTCTGTATCCAGCGCTATGGAAATTTTTGTCACTACACAAATAAATGATAATAATAATATTTGTGTGTGTGTGTGTGTGTGTACCATAGTGTGTGTTTCCTATTACATATAACCTCTCCAAATAATGTGAAGGAAACAGGTAAAAGTAGGGTTGCCAGGTAAATATTTAACTGGACAGCCCAGTATTTCTTCAGGCTGTCCAGTAAAATCTGTATAGAAATACTGGACACTTAAATGTCAAGTTTTTAAAGCCCCATAAATTTCAAAAGCATCCTATGCTGCTATGCATAATAAATATAGCCCAGAGAGACGTGACACTTTGCATAGCAAAGGAGGGTATGAAACACAGCTCTGTGTTTGTTACGTGAAGCCGCTGGGTTAAAAATGCTCTGTGTGTTTTGTTTTCATTTTGTTTTTTTACTGTCACCTGAAAGGATATAAAATATTGTCAAAGGTTGTCAAATCCCTTCTTTGTGTGTGTTATGTTACTGGTGGCCAAGAGGATATGATCACTACTCAGTTGTAGAAAATGTATATCATATTTATATAATAAAGCAATGGTGGGCCTAAGTTACAGCTCGGAGAAGTGACCACCGTTTGACCTGCCAAACTCAGTCACCTGCAAGTTGTCCATTATTTTTATGGAAGACAGCTGGCAACTCTAGGTAAAAGTTCTGATGAGATATGTTATCTGAAATTTGCAGTTAAGCAACTGCATGAACTGTTTCTCAGTTTCCTGATCTGCTAGGCAAAAGTTTGACAGTTGCGTAAAGGGGGCAGGAAATGACCCCCTGTTGTTAAACTTTCCGCTTTCAGGGGTTTCCATATATTCTTGTGAATAAGAAGGTAGTAAAAGATCTGGTCATGTGACCAATGTTTTGTCTCTGAGTTGAATTCATGAGTTTTGCTAATGATTTCATTTCCTGAAATGTTGTGAGAGATTTAGCAGAGGATAATGTAGGAGTGCTTGCAGTCTAGATGCTATGGATAAATCCGGGGCTATGATTAATAAACAGGTTACCATTTTCTAAAGAAGTTTTCATTTTGGTGCTATTTCCTATGGTTTCTTTATTTATATAATGTTATCCATTTAATGAATCTCCTTTTTTTCCCTCCAAAACAAGCACTGAAGTCAGTTATCCCTGATTATATAAATATTTTCTACAGGCTGAATTTCGTTATTTAATTTTTGCCATTTCAACACATACTTCTGTCCTAAGGTCACACTTATCTCCAATTAACCCTTTAACCCATGAAACATATTGCTGTCATTAGGCCATTATGCTGCTATTTAGGATTTACCCTTTAAACGGTTTTCACACACCCTAAAAAATACTGTTGATTAAAGACTTACAGAAGCAGCTGGCACTGTAAATTATGAAGCGGAAAAACTGATTAAATCATATTCACTCACTGAAAATTGTCTGTCTTGCAAGCTCTTGTATACTGAGCAGATGGGGTCCAGGGCCTGTCCTTGTTAAATGCTACATGAGTTTTGTCATTAGAGAATGTAATTAAGACTTCAGTTTTATGAATCACTGGCAGAGGGTTTTATAATTTAATTTTCAGATATGAAAAGCTAATTTATTATCCAAATGCATCCTCTGGCCAGATGCAATAACTGGATAGATATATTTTGATAGATTCTACAATGTCCTACATTGAATACAACTGTTGTTATTGTCATGATTAGCTTTATTTGTAATGTACCAACAGACTGCATTATATAGAGAAGAGACAGGGTGGGTAGACTGGGTCACAAGGATTGCAAAGCCCAGCTACCTAGATTGCTTACAAAGAGGGAGTTGGAAACAAAGCTGGGGAATTGTATATTTTCCACCTGAATACAGAAAGAGCAAACAACAGTCTTTACAAGCCAGGTCTTGTAACCTATATATCCATAATTTGCAGTTTGTTGTATTATCTTGTAAGAATATATATATATATATATATATATATATATATATATATATATATATATATATATATATATATATATATAACAATACAGGGAGTGCAGAATTATGAGTATTTTGACCACATCATCCTCTTTATGCATGTTGTCTTACTCCAAGCTGTATAGGCTTGAAAGCCTACTACCAATTAAGCATATTAGGTGATGTGCATCTCTGTAATGAGAAGGGGTGTGGTCTAATGACATCAACACCCTATATCAGGTGTGCATAATTATTAGGCAACTTCCTTTCCTTTGGCAAAATGGGTCAAAAGAAGGACTTGACAGACTCAGAAAAGTAAAAAATAGTGAGATATCTTGCAGAGGGATGCAGCACTCTTAAAATTGCAAAGCTTCTGAAGCGTGATCATCGAACAATCAAGCGTTTCATTCAAAATAGTCAACAGGGTCGCAAGAAGCGTGTGGAAAAACCAAGGCGCAAAATAACTGCCCATGAACTGAGAAAAGTCAAGCGTGCAGCTGCCAAGATGCCACTTGCCACCAGTTTGGCCATATTTCAGAGCTGCAACATCACTGGAGTGCCCAAAAGCACAAGGTGTGCAATACTCAGAGACATGGCCAAGGTAAGAAAGGCTGAAAGACGACCACCACTGAACAAGACACACAAGCTGAAACGTCAAGACTGGGCCAAGAAATATCTCAAGACTGATTTTTCTAAGGTTTTATGGACTGATGAAATGAGAGTGAGTCTTGATGGGCCAGATGGATGGGCCCGTGGCTGGATTGGTAAAGGGCAGAGAGCTCCAGTCCGACTCAGACGCCAGCAAGGTGGAGGTTGAGTACTGGTTTGGGCTGGTATCATCAAAGATGATCTTGTGGGGCCTTTTCGGGTTGAGGATGGAGTCAAGCTCAACTCCCAGTCCTACTGCCAGTTTCTGGAAGACACCTTCTTCAAGCAGTGGTACAGGAAGAAGTCTGCATCCTTCAAGAAAAACATGATTTTCATGCAGGACAATGCTCCATCACACGAGTCCAAGTACTCCACAGCGTGGCTGGCAAGAAAGGGTATAAAAGAAGAAAATCTAATGACATGGCCTCCTTGTTCACCTGATCTGAACCCCATTGAGAACCTGTGGTCCATCATCAAATGTGAGATTTACAAGGAGGGAAAACAGTACACCTCTCTGAACAGTCTCTGGGAGGCTGTGGTTGCTGCTGCACGCAATGTTGATGGTGAACAGATCAAAACACTGACAGAATCCACGGATGGCAGGCTTTTGAGTGTCCTTGCAAAGAAAGGTGGCTATATTGGTCACTGATTTGTTTTTGTTTTGTTTTTGAATGTCAGAAATGTATATTTGTGAATGTTGAGATGTTATATTGGTTTCACTGGTAAAAATAAATAATTGAAATGGGTATATATTTGTTTTTTGTTAAGTTGCCTAATAATTATGCACAGTAATAGTCACCTGCACACACAGATATCCCCCTAAAATAGCTATAACTAAAAACAAACTAAAAACTACTTCCAAAACTATTCAGCTTTGATATTAATGAGTTTTTTGGGTTCATTGAGAACATGGTTGTTGTTCAATAATAAAATTAATCCTCAAAAATACAACTTGCCTAATAATTCTGCACTCCCTGTACTGACACCATTTTGTCTCTACTCATACATTTTGTTAGACTCCATTTTAAGAATGGTTTATTATAGTTCATTATAACATAGCTTATTATGCTGTGAAAACAAAATATGTTGATGTTCTAAGCTTCCACTGAAAATAAAGCATCAACTGAAAATACACTGTAATTCCGCGTCGTAATTGTCGCAAGATTGATCCGCCGTAGTTATCAAAGCGCCAAGATCGGCAAATGTTGAAATTTGTGACATAACATATGATCCTGTGATCTCAAGCCGACGCAGATCGATGTGAGTTGAAAACCTGTGTAATTCAAGCGGAATTGTGTTCATTTGCCCTCCTAATCAACACTATTTGAAGCTCTCACAAAGTTATCAAAAATGATATAGTTACGCTCGTGTCTTTTCAGACTCAGCGTACCTAGTTTTCAATCCGCCACCCTCCAGGTCGCGGATGCCATAGGACTCAATGGGAGTCGGAAAACACAGAAAGCTTATGTTCGATGCTGCAAGAGAATGAAGTATATTACATAATAAAAGTAAATTAGAAACTTTATTTTAATTGTATACCCTTTCTAAATCAAACAAATATGTTGCTCCACATTTGGTGCAATAGTAGATATAGGGATACAATTTAAAAATGCATTACTACTTATTGATTATGCTACAACTTTGTCTCTCATTACAAAGCAAGGGGACAATATTATTTCTACATATTTGGTGCAAAGTTTTTCCCCAAGCTTGTTGCACGAATAGATATAGAGATACAAAGGAAATAAATACACAACATAAAATAGCTAACTTCCTTTTTATTTGTTGGAAAAATCTATGTGCACCATGTTTAAGCCATGTAATACAAGTCCCACTCTCCACTTTGCGCCATATTTGACTCAACACTTTTCGCACCAATTATGACGCAAACTCCTAAATAAGCCACACACTAGTGAATTTTTCCACCACTTTTGATTGGAACATGCATAATCACATGATTTGTGACATTATCCAATCTGATTCAAATACACATTATAAACTATCACTAACGAATCAAATTGATTGATACTTGTGTCATTGATCATTCATCAGAACTTGTAAGTGCCATTTGTTACATTGTGCATTATACTTTGCAAGTATGTATATGTGAAATTAGTATTAAAGATAAACATTGATGCTGACATTAGAACACACAGTGTAATATTTTAGACAAGGATATTAACATTTGAATTGATGTTTTATTCAATAGAATCTTAAGCTGATAGTTTAAAGGGATAGCCCACCTAACTTTAAACTGTCATGATTCAGATACAGCAGAAATTAAAATCACCTCTTTACTGGCATGCTATTTTCAGTATATTTCTTCCTTCTCTTGAATTTCTTTTTCAGTAAGAAATGATCTTATATGCCAGCCCATTTTATAACACCTGTGTAGGGGTGGTTTTTAAAAATAGATCACAATCAGGAGGGGTTAGACAGGTGCAGAGAGAAACCTGGCCCAGCTCTTAAAGGGACAGGAAAACCCAACATATTTTTTCATGATTTGAATAGAACATACAATTTTAAACAACTTTCAAATTTCCTTCTATTATCAAATTTGCTTCATTCTCTTGTTATCCTTTACAGAAGGAACAGCATTGCACTATTGGCAGCTAGCTGAACATATCTATTTAGCCAATCACAAGAGACAAATGTGTGCAGGCACCAATTAGCAGCTAGCTCACACTAGTGCAACTTAAATTTTTACTTTCCTATCCCTTTAAAAAAGCCATTGATTGCAAGTAAATACATATGATACTCTGATTACATGTTATATGCGCAATTATTCCTGCTCAGACTAATAATACATTTACAATATATACATATAGTGGTATAAATAAACACAAATATATGACAGACAACATTGTTTAGAACAAAAAAGGAACTTAGGGACATGTAAATATGTTTGCATGTTTGCAAAAGATCTGACATAACACACACACACACACATATATATATATATATGTATATATGTATATATGTATATATATATATATATATTAATAGTGTATGTATACACTATTAATATTTTCTGTGTATATAACTGTGAAACTTATTAGACTAGTGGTGCTGGCACATATTACGAATTATATATATATATATATATATATGTGTGTGTGTGTGTGTGTGTGTATATATACATACTAAAATATGTATGTACAATATTAAAAAGAATTAGAATAATTCACTATCCACTTTTACACCAAATATGTCGCTACTTGCTATATATTCGCAATTAGTCCTGCTCAGAAAAATAATACATTTACACTATATACAATAATGTGCTAAAGAGAAAACATAATTTATGCTTACCTGATAAATTTATTTCTCTTGTAGTGTATCCAGTCCACGGATCATCCATTACTTATGGGATATTAACTCCTCCCCAACAGGAAGTGCAAGAGGATTCACCCAGCAGAGCTGCTATATAGCTCCTCCCCTAACTGCCATTACCAGTCATTCGACCGAAAACATGCAGAGAAAGGAAAACCATAGGGTGCAGTGGTGACTGTAGTTTAATGGAAAAATTACCTGCCTTAAAGTGACAGGGCGGGCCGTGGACTGGATACACTACAAGAGAAATAAATTTATCAGGTAAGCATAAATTATGTTTTCTCTTGTTAAGTGTATCCAGTCCACGGATCATCCATTACTTATGGGATACCAATACCAAAGCTAAAGTACACGGATGACGGGAGGGACAGGCAGGCTCTTTATATGGAAGGAACCACTGCCTGAAGAACTTTTCTCCCAAAAACAGCCTCCGAAGAAGCAAAAGTGTCAAATTTGTAAAATTTGGAAAAAGTATGAAGAGAAGACCAAGTTGCAGCCTTGCAAATCTGTTCAACAGAAGCCTCATTCTTAAAGGCCCAAGTGGAAGCCACAGCTCTAGTAGAATGTGCTGTAATTCTTTCAGGAGGCTGCTGTCCAGCAGTCTCATAGGCTAACCGTATTATGCTACGAAGCCAAAAGGAGAGAGAGGTAGCCGAAGCTTTTTGACCTCTCCTCTGACCAGAATAAACGACAAACAGGGAAGACGTTTGTCGAAAATCCTTAGTTGCCCGTAGATAAAATTTCAGGGCACGGACTACATCTAGATTGTGTAGCAGACGTTCCTTTTTCGAAGAAGGATTAGGACACAAAGATGGAACCACAATCTCTTGATTGATATTCCTGTTAGTGACCACCTTAGGTAGGAACCCAGGTTTAGTACGCAGAACTACCTTGTCTGAATGAAAAATCAGATAAGGAGAATCACAATGTAAGGCAGATAACTCAGAGACTCTTCGAGCCGAGGAAATCACCATTAAAAACAGAACTTTCCAAGATAACAACTTGATATCAATGGAATGAAGGGGTTCAAACGGAACCCCCTGTAAAACATTAAGAACTAAGTTCAAACTCCATGGTGGAGCAACAGTTTTAAACACAGGCTTGATCCTAGCTAAAGCCTGACAAAAAGCTTGAACGTCCGGAACTTCTGACAGACGTTTGTGTAAAAGAATGGACAGAGCTGAAATCTGTCCCTTTAAGGAACTAGCGGATAAACCCTTTTCTAAACCTTCTTGTAGAAAAGACAATATCCTCGGAATCCTAACCTTACTCCATGAGTAACTCTTGGATTCGCACCAATATAAGTATTTGCGCCATATCTTATGGTAAATCTTTCTGGTAACAGGCTTCCTAGCCTGTATTAAGGTATCAATAACTGACTCAGAAAAACCACGTTTTGATAAAATCAAGCGTTTAATTTCCAAGCAGTCAGCTTCAGAGAAATTAGATTTTGATGTTTGAAGGGACCCTGGATCAGAAGGTCCTGTTTCAGAGGTAGCGACCAAGGTGGACAGGATGACATGTCCACTAGATCTGCATACCAAGTCCTGCGTGGCCATGCAGGCACTATTAGAATCACTGATGCTCTCTCCTGTTTGATTCTGGCAATCAATCGAGGAAGCATCGGGAAGGGTGGAAACACATAAGCCATCCCGAAGGTCCAAGGTGCTGTCAAAGCATCTATCAGAACCGCTCCCAGATCCCTGGATCTGGACCCGTAACGAGGAAGCTTGGCGTTCTGTCGAGATGCCATGAGATCTATCTCTGGTTTGCCCCAACGTCGAAGTATTTGGGCAAAGACCTCCGGATGAAGTTCCCACTCCCCCCGGATGAAAAGTCTGACGACTTAAGAAATCCGCCTCCCAGTTCTCCACTCCCGGGATGTGGATTGCTGACAGGTGGCAAGAGTGAGACTCTGCCCAGCGAATTATCTTTGATACTTCCATCATTGCTAGGGAGCTTCTTGTCCCTCCCTGATGGTTGATGTTAGCTACAGTCGTGATGTTGTCCGACTGAAACCTGATGAACCCCCGAGTTGTTAACTGGGGCCAAGCCAGAAGGGCATTGAGAACTGCTCTCAATTCCAGAATGTTTATTGGTAGGAGACTCTCCTCCTGATTCCATTGTCCCTGAGCCTTCAGAGAATTCCAGACAGCGCCCCAACCTAGTAGGCTGGCGTCTGTTGTTACAATTGTCCAGTCCGGCCTGCTGAATGGCATCCCCCTGGACAGATGTGGCCGAGAAAGCCACCATAGAAGAGAATTTCTGGTCTCTTGATCCAGATTCAGAGTAGGGGACAAGTCTGAGTAATCCCCATTCCACTGACTTAGCATGCACAATTGCAGCGGTCTGAGATGTAGGCGTGCAAAGGGTACTATGTCCATTGCTGCTACCATTAAGCCGATCACCTCCATGCATTGAGCTACTGACGGGTGTTGAATGGAATGAAGGACACGGCATTCATTTTGAAGCTTTGTTAACCTGTCTTCTGTCAGGTAAATCTTCATTTCTACAGAATCTATAAGAGTCCCCAAGAAGGGAACTCTTGTGAGTGGAAAGAGAGAACTCTTCTTTTCGTTCACCTTCCATCCATGCGACCTTAGAAATGCCAGTACTAACTCTGTATGAGACTTGGCAGTTTGAAAGCTTGAAGCTTGTATCAGAATGTCGTCTAGGTACGGAGCTACCGCAATTCCTCGCGGTCTTAGTACCGCCAGAAGAGCACCCAGAACCTTTGTGAAGATTCTCGGAGCCGTAGCCAATCCGAATGGAAGAGCTACAAACTGGTAATGCCTGTCTAGAAAGGCAAACCTTAGATACCGGTAATGATCTTTGTGAATCGGTATGTGAAGGTAAGCATCCTTTAAATCCACTGTGGTCATGTACTGACCCTTTTGGATCATGGGTAAAATTGTCCGAATAGTCTCCATTTTGAACGATGGAACTCTTAGGAATTTGTTTAGGATCTTTAAATCCAGGATTGGCCTGAAAGTTCCCTCTTTTTTGGGAACCACAAACAGATTTGAGTAAAACCCTTGTCCCTGTTCCGACCGTGGAACTGGATGGATTACTCCCATTAATAAAAGCTCTTGTACGCAGCATAGAAACGCCTCTTTCTTTATTTGGTTTGTTGACAACCTTGACAGATGAAATCTCTCTCTTGGGGGAGAGTATTTGAAGTCCAGAAGGTATCCCTGAGATATTATCTCTAGTGCCCAGGGATCCTGGACATCTCTTGCCCAAGCCTGGGCGAAGAGAGAAAGTCTGCCCCCCACTAGATCCGTTCCCGGATCGGGGGCCCTCAATTCATGCTGTTTTAGGGACACCAGCAGGTTTCCTGGCCTGCTTGCCCTTGTTCCAGGACTGGTTAGGTCTCCAGCCTTGTCTGTAGCGCGCAACAGATCCTTCTTGTTTTGGAGCAGAGGAAGTTGATGCTGCTCCTGCTTTGAAATTCCGAAAGGAACGAAAATTAGATTGTCTAGCCTTAGGTTTGGCTCTGTCTTGAGGCAGGGCATGGCCTTTACCTCCTGTAATGTCAGCGATAATTTCTTTCAATCCGGGCCCGAATAAGGTCTGCCCTTTGAAAGGTATATTAAGTAATTTAGACTTAGAAGTAACGTCAGCTGACCAGGATTTTAGCCACAGTGCTCTGCGCGCCTGAATGGCGAATCCGGAATTCTTAGCCGTAAGCTTAGTTAAATGTACTACGGCATCTGAAATAAATGAGTTAGCTAACTTAAGAGCTTTAAGCCTGTGTGTAATCTCATCTAATGGAGCTGATTCAAGTGTCCCTTCCAGAGACTCAAACCAAAATGCTGCTGCAGCCGTGACAGGCGCAATGCATGCAAGGGGTTGCAATATAAAACCTTGTTGAACAAACATTTTCTTAAGGTAACCCTCTAACTTTTTATCCATTGGATCTGAAAAGGCACAGCTATCCTCCACCGGGATAGTGATACGCTTAGCTAAAGTAGAAACTGCTCCCTCCACCTTAGGGATCGTTTGCCATAAGTCCCGTGTGGTGGTGTCTATTGGAAACGTCTTTCTAAATATCGGAGGGGGTGAGAACGGCACACCGGGTCTATCCCACTCCTTAGTAACAATTTCAGTAAGTCTCTTAGGTATAGGAAAAACGTCAGTACTCGACGGTACCGCAAAATATTTATCCAACCTTCACATTTTTTCTGGTATTGCAACTGTGTTACAATCATTCAGAGCCGCTAACACCTCCCCTAGTAATACACGGAGGTTTTCCAGCTTAAATTTAAAATTTGAAATATCTGAATCCAATCTGTTTGGATCAGAACCATCAGCCGCAGAATGAAGCTCTCCGTCCTCATGTTCTGCAAGTTGTGACGCAGTATCTGACATGGCCCTAACATTATCAGCGCACTCTGTTCTCACCCCAGAGTGATCACGCTTACCTCTTAGTTCTGGTAATTTAGCCAAAACTTCAGTCATAACAGTAGCCATATCCTGTAATGTGATTTGTAATGGCCGCCCAGATGTACTCGGCGCCACAATATCACGCACCCCCCTGAGCGGGAGATGCAGGTACTGACACGTGAGGCGAGTTAGTCGGCATAACTCTCCCCTCGTTGTTTGGTGAAATGTGTTCAATTTGTACAGATTGACTTTTATTTAAAGTAGCATCAATACAGTTAGTACATAAATTTCTATTGGGCTCCACTTTGGCATTAGCACATATAGCACAGATGTCTTCCTCTGAATCAGACATGTTTAACACACTAGCAAATAAACTAGCAACTTGGAAATACTTTTCAAGTAATTTACTATAATATGAAAACGTACTGTGCCTATAAGAAGCACAGAAAGAGTTATGACAGTTGAAAGTTAATAAACTGAAAGGTTATAGCATCAAATCTTTGTAAAAAACACAATTTTAGCAAAGGCTTGTTCCCATTAGCGAAGGATAACTAACCCTGATAGCAGAAAAAAAAGTTACAGAAATAAACGTTTTTTATCACAGTCAACTACAATCTCACAGCTCTGCTGTGAATGATTACCTCCCTCAAAACAAGTTTTGAAGACCCCTGAGTTCTGTAGAGATGAACCGGATCATGCAGGAAATACAATGAGCTTCTGACTGAATTTTTTGACCTCCCCCTCACACACAACAGTGAGAGAGATCAGTAAACTGTCATAAATTAAATAAAACAACTGCCAAGTGGAAAAAATAATGCCCAAAACATTTTATTCACCCAGTACCTCAGAAAATGAAACGATTTTACATGCCAGCAAAAAACGTTTAACATAAATTAAGTGTTATTAAAGACCCTGTTGCCAGTCCCTGCAAATTAGGCTAAAGTCTTATGCACACAGTATAATTCCAGTGAAGTGCCATTCCCCAGAATACTGAAGTGTAAAATATACATACATGACAGCCTGATACCAGTTGCTGCTACTGCATTTAAGGCTGAGTTTACATTATATCGGTATGGCAGAATTTTCTCATCAATTCCATTGTCAGAAAATAATAAGCTGCTACATACCTCTTTGCAGATTAATCTGCCGCTGTCCCCTGATCTGAAGTTTACCTCTCCTCAGATGGCCGAGAAACAGCAATATGATCTTAACTACGCCGGCTAAAATCATAGTAAAAACTCAGGTAGATTCTTCTTCAAATTCTACCAGAGAAGGAATAACACACTCCGGTGCTATTATAAAATAACAAACTTTTGATTGAAGGTATAAAACTAAATATAATCACCATAGTCCTCTCACACATCCTATCTAGTCGTTGGGTGCAAGAGAATGACTGGTAATGGCAGTTAGGGGAGGAGCTATATAGCAGCTCTGCTGGGTGAATCCTCTTGCACTTCCTGTTGGGGAGGAGTTAATATCCCATAAGTAATGGATGATCCGTGGACTGGATACACTTAACAAGAGAAATGTGCTTATTCGTGAACAGTAATGAAATAATATAAATAAAGTTCAGAAAAACCTGAATAGCTGCGACATTAATGAATGTTAGTTAACACCAGTCTGATGCTCTTCGCACCGTACTTGACGAGCGTGTTTTTGATGTTTTTTTTATTGTATTCAGATCCGCGGCCATGATCTTTGGCGATGTTTGGCGAGCGTATTGACGTCTGCGAATGCAACCTAGTTGACGTTTTGATAAATAGGCCCCTTTATCTCAATAATTTGTCAGATGGCCTTGCTATGTGTTGGGTGATGCGCCCAGGTATACTTTTATCTAACACTCCTCGCTCATTAAAAATACTCCTTATTTTTACTATGAAGTTCTTGTTCTAAGCATACTGTGTGAAATGGTGTGATTATGATACATCATTTTTTTAACCCCATATTCTGTAACCATTGTCTATAAATGTCTGTGATGCCTTATAATAAACAGAACAGTGATTGGACTTTACTTGTTAGCTGTCTAAATGCTGTTCACCGAGATATCTCGTCAAGTAACTCATTCAGTTCCAGGTGAAGGTGTAGAATACTGCTAAGTGTCAAATGATATCCCCGATTATAAGACAACGCCTAACAATTCTGGTGTCAGAGCGTAGGATTCACACAGGGGTAAGTAGATAAGTATTTTTATCCTGCTTTACCCTCTGTGAATCTGAACCAAAGTCTGGCCGGCGTTAAGGGGAAATAATAAGGGGTCAAACTCCCCATGACAGGTTTGAGTTCTGCCGTTAAGCGTGGGGTTGAGTCCTAGCGCAAGTTATAGCGAAAAATGATAGCATGAGTTCAAGTCTCACCTTATTTTGCAAGTTCAAGTCTTGCTTAAACAAGAATTGGTATCTTGTTTTAAGGGTTAATGTCCCTTATATAAACATACAGTATAGTTTTATTTAAATATCACTGGAGCTGAATGGTCACTTGATGCTTGTTGGTTAATTGCTTATTTCATTGCTAATCTTATTGTGTTGCAGCTGCTTGTTGCATACTGTGCTCATGGAAAAAGTTCCTGATTCCCTGTACATAATGTTGCAAATGCAATGTGACATAAAAGGATGTATCTTAAAAAATAGCTTGGTATGTGAAATCCCTTTCATTTTGTTTTATAGTCTTTGCAGTAATGAAACAGAGATTCAGTGTATTTTATCTGTAAGAAGTGTTTGTCTGATGTTTCACTGTGTCTCGTGTTACGTGTAAAAGGTTTACTCCCCACTAAATATCTGAGGATTTATTATCCTGTCTAAAAATAATTTGTTTATGTCTTAATTTGCTGGGAAATGGCCATTCTTAGGAAGTTCGGACAATTTTAGATACATTTTAAATTCGGTGGATAGTTGTCATATTTCTAATGTCCCTGATATGTTTGAAATATATGTTTTCCTTAAAGAGATAGAACGTTAATAAAATATGTTTTCTGTGTCTTTAAAAGTTTGATGTATGTTAAAATTGTTGAATGTTGGGAGTGAAATATTTACGGTATGCAAGTTGAGATGAGTGTGTATTTCTCACAATCGCTGAAAAAGCTGACCTTGGTGCATTATAATTCTGTGTGCCAGTAATAGGATTGATGAGAGATTTGATGTGTCTAAGGCATATAAATATATTGTTTTTGCAAGTGAATTAACTAAGGAATTTGTAAGTGTGATGATGGCCATGATTTTAAGTCTGGTAAATACAAAAAAGAGTTTTTTCTGGCAAGTGATTAATAGGTTGATTTAAGTATGTCCAAAAGTTATGCAAGGAGTTTGTGAAAAAAAGAGAAAAGAAAAGACTATATGCTGTGTGTTATTAAATGTATCTAAAGTATTTGGGTCTGTTTCTTTTGTAGAGTGATTCAGTAGAGTTTTAATATACCTGGTAACATATTACTGTGTACTATTATTTATGCTGTAATGGCTCTCATTTAAATATATGCAGGTTATGATACAGTAAAGACGTAGAATTTTAATGGTAAATAATACAAGTTTCCTAATCATGGCTAGGTTATATATGTAATATACAGTATCTCACAAAAGTGAGTACACCCCTCACATTTTTGTAAATATTTTATTATATCTTTTCATGTGACAACACTAAAGAAATGGCACTTTTCTACAATGTAAAATAGTGAGTGTACAGCCTGTATAACAGTGTAAATTTGCTGTCCTCTCAAAACAACTCAACACACAGCCATTAATGTCTAAACCGTTGGCAACAAAAGTGAGTACATCCCTAAGTGGAAATGTCCAAAATGGGCCCAAAGTGTCAATATTTTGTGTGGCCACCATTATTTTCCAGCACTGCCTTAACCCTCTTGGGTATGGAGTTCACCAGAGCTTCACAGGTTGTCACTAGAGTCCTCTTCCCCTCCTCCATGATGACATCACGGAGCTGGTGAATGTTAGAAAAATTGCGCTCCCCAACCTTCCATTTGAGGATGCCCCACAGATGCTCAATAGGGTTTAGGTCTGGAGACATGCTTGGCCAGTCCATCACCTTTAAACTCAGCTTCTTTAGCAAGGCAGTAGTCGTCTTGGAGGTGTGCTTGGGTTCGTTATCATGTTGGAATACTGCCCTGCGGCCCAGTCTCCAAAGGGAGGGAATCATGCTGTGCTTTAGTATGTCACGGTACATGTTGACATTCATGGTTCCTTTAATGAACTGTAGCTCCCCAGTGCCGGCAGCATTTTTTTTATTGATCATATTAGTTATAAGAAGTCATATAGCTTTGTCTGCAGAAAAGTATGCCTTATTTGTATTAGTACACATTGTAGTTTATGTACTTAAACAAAGTAACCTTCCAGAAAAGTGTAACTCAAAACCTTGCAGTATTGTAACCTATTTTATGGCCCACTGAGTATAGAGAATATGTTTGCACCTTTATAGTTTAAAGAAAATGCTGCAATATCTCAGAATATTCTAGACACTTCACCATTGTAGAACACAGAAGGTTCCCCCATGTTTCTATACCACCCCTTAATATTTAAGTGAAGAAGGGATATATGTCTTACAATAGAGAAAGGTATGAGAATAGAAAGTTTTTGTAGGAATTTCCCATTGTAATCCTTCCTCATTCCTTAGTGTATTGTCAAACTACTCTAAATAGAAATTTATATAAATTATACAGAGTAATATGAGTTTTTGGAGTAGTATAATTATAGTGATATTGATGGTATATTTCTACTTACAATGGCTCTTATTGGATCTGTGTTATTTGAGTATTATAATTCCAGGTGTTTGTCGGTGAAAGGAATTATCTTACCATAAAGATGTGTTAACCTTTAAAAAATATTGTGTAGTTTTAATAATGTTATGATTGTATTCATTCCTCATACATGTGTGCGAGAGAATTTAGGTTGCATAAAATAATTAGTAAATTAGTAGTGCTTATATCAGATGAGACAGCTGATTCTACTAAGATCATATTTGGAGAATTGTAAACATTACATTTAGTAGCTTTACAGAATAAAACAACACTAGGTTATTTTTTTAGTAGTTCAAAGAGAAAGTGTGAAGCAATTAATTTAAAGAAAACGTTTTTATTGACTGTTTTACTTTTCATTTTTGTTGCAGGGCAGGCCTTAGCACAAGTTACTTAGCATAACCATACAGTCTCTTGATGAAGTTTAGCAGTTTTTACTTGCTTAGTATTCATGTTTAAGGTATCATTTAAATTGTAAAGAGAAGATGTGAGTTATTCTCTGTAAAAGTATAATCAATGTATTTAGTTTGTATTATATATCCACAATGTTTTCCTGGTTTTAAATGACATAGGATAAGTTAAGCTATTAAAGGAAATTGTGATGCTTGCAAAAAAAGTGAAAGAGTTTTTGTTGGGCATAATTGTGATTGTATCAGGGTGCGTGCTCATCTTGTGCTGTTTTGTTTCCTTCTTAGACTACTTCTAACTCGAGTGTCTGTTGCTTTGAGGATCCACCTGTTTCCCTTGTCTACCCCATGAACAAACCATCGTACTTCCAGCATGTGTCTGCTGATGGACACTTGCAAAGCACCCCTACTGCAAAAGGATTATGGTATTGAAGCAGATTGTCTGAGGAAGTGGAGCTCTAAGAGGACAAAGACTTTTCTTAAAATGAATAGAGGCCACTGAGAGATACTTGTGCTGTTCCCATGTTATGCTTCACTGTGGAGAGTGTACAGAGCAGGGAACTGTCTATGCTATTTGGGAATGCTAGCTATGCAGGTTAAGAAATAAAGATGCAGTGTTGTTTGGGTGTATATAGGGGGCTGGTTGGGTATTTGTGCAGATAGACCAGTAGTTTGGGGATGCTGGGAGGTAGACAGAGAGTATTTGAGAGACCCAACTCATGTTCAGTGACATATTATGCCCTATTGGCTTATTTAGCATTTTAATATTAGTTAACTATTATAGCAATAAATGTGAATGAATTTCTCTACATTATTCTCACATAGATTCATGTTATACTGTAGTATTAGGCTTATATTGTTGTTAATAGATTTACTAATTTTCTGTGCATTTTATATAGTTGTTTAATTTTCATAGTAGGTTATTCTGTTAGAATAAAAGGGTGGAATGTAAGAATATATATATATATATATATATATATATATATATATATATATATATATATATATATATATATATATATATATATATAAAACAATACTGACACCCTTTTGTCTCTACTCATAAATTTTGTTAAACTCCATTTTAAGAATGGTTTATTATAGTTAAGTATTACATAGCTTATTATGCTGTGAGAAAAAAATATGTTGATGTTCTAAGCTGAACACTTTATCTCAATAATTTGTCCGATGGCCTTGCTATGTGTTGGGTGATGCGCCCAGGTATACTTTTATCTAACACTACTCACTCATTAAAAATACTCCTTATTTTTACTATGAAGTTCTTGTTCTAAGCATACTGCGTGAAATGGTGTGATTATGATACGTAATTTGTTTAACCCCATATTCTGTAACCATTGTCTATAAAAGTCTGTTATGCCTTATAATAAACAGAACAGTGATTGGACTTTACTTGCTGGCTGTCTAAATGCTGTTCACCAAGATATCTCATCAAGTAACCCATTCAGTTCCAGGTGAAGGTGTAGAATACTGCTAAGTGTTAAGTGATACCCTTGGTTATAAGATAATGCCTAACACATCTTTTTCTGCTAAAGTCAAACAATAGAGATTTTGTTAAACACAATGCTGTCTCCAGATGCAAGTCAAATTGGCTCCTGTGATGAGTGGAGTTTGACCATTAAAAAACAATTGCAGCAATCAAGTTGTTAATCTATTCTAATAACATCAAGGGCCTGATTAATCAAATGTCGGGTGGACATAATTTGCTGTAGCAAATCTTGTCCGCCCGACATCACTAAATGCCAACAGCATACGTTGTTGGCGTTTATTATTGCACAAGCATTTCTGGTGAAATTCTTGTGCAGTACCGCCCCCTGCACATTTGCTGCCAATTGGCCGCTAGCAGGGGGTGTCAATCATGCCGATCGTATCTGATCGGGATAATTGCAGTCCGCCACTTCAGAGGTGGCGGACGAGTTAAGGAGCAGCGGTCTTAAGACCGCTGCTTCTTAACTCATGTTTCCAGTCAAGCCGGAAGGCTCACGCGGAATACGCAGCATCAGCTGCTTGGTCAATTGGCCCCTTATTGTCTACTGTTTTTATAATCTATTGGAAGACTGCAGTAAAACTTTTGCAATTACAAAATGTTTACTGACCCTTTAATAAACAAGAAGCGCATATATATCCCTAATTTGCAGTTTGTTGTGTTATATGTTCTGCTGAAGCCAAACAGAGATTATGTTAACACAGTAACAGTGGCAAGCCCTGCTGTCTCCAGACACAAGTCAAATTGGTTCCTGTGATTATCTTTAGTTTTTTTTTATCTATTGAAAGACTTCAGTAAAAATGTTGTAATTAAAAATGTTTACTGATCCTTTAAGAAGCAAGAAAAGCATAAAGAATACGAATATAGAATACTAAATATGAAAGAAAAAAATGCAAACAGCAGGAGTTACATTATTTTTCCCAAACTATTTTAACTATTGCAGAGGTTAACGGCATAGCATTACAGTGTTGCTAGTGTGACATACTGCAATGGATTAGATAAATCTTCTGTATTTTCTGTATGTTTTGATATATTTACAGAAGGGCATTCCATCTCCATACATGTGGACAACCACTCACCAACCTATTACAAGGCTGGCATAGGAGTAACAAATTGTACCCCCAAGTCCATATCAGGTGTCTAGAGATAGAAATCCCCATTTATTCAAAGAAGTTATGCCTAAGTTAATATGAAAGAGGTTTCAAAAATAATTGATTGGACTCACACTCACCGAAGGATAAGTGAGAAAACATAGAGTGATAGTTCATTTGGTGAGCTATAATCAATATTAATATTGTAACTAATATTATTTTACAGAGACCTTTTCTTATATAACTTTAGGTATATATATATATATATATATATATATATATATATGTGTGTGTGCGTGTGTCTTTTTTAACAATGCAAATGTTTTAGGTACATAAAATGGCTAATACAGGCATACCTTGCTTTATTGTGCTTTGCAGACAAGGCTCAGATGATGGTTAGCATTTTTTAGCAATAAAGTATTGTTTAATTAAGGTATGTACATTGTTTATAGACATAATGCTATTGTACGCTTACTAGTCTACATTATAGTGTAAATATAGCTTTTATATGCATTGGAAAACAAAAAAATGAGTGTGACTCACTTCATTGATAGATTTACTTTATTGCAATGATCTGGAACCAAACCCCCAATACTTCCGAGGTATGCCTGTAATATAGGATGTGTTTATCCCTTAAATTCCAGTGGAATCCCAGATGAGCAAATGCTAACTCTACATTACGATATTGTGCCCATGGGAAGAATCAAACAGCGATAATCCAGATATCAGAAAACACTTTTTGAACATTTGACTTTTGGACCTAATTCAGCAGCCTTGACTTTATGAATATTCATTTTTTCCTGTTTTGAGCAGCAATTCCTAGCTGTTTGCATGTTTTTTTTTTTTATTATTATTTATTTTCCCTCGTGATAATTATCACAATAATTTTTTGGTTTAATAAATGTTAAAATATAGCTCAAATTATTCTTTAAACTAGGAAATACAATTCAAAATATACATCAGAATTTTAATTTGTCATTGCGATTAAGTATTTGGACATTAAAAAAAAGGTAATTCTAAAAGGAAACAAAATTATACAAAAGTGTCATGGATTGATTTTATAAGTTAAAGTGATGGTAGATTTAGGATCAGTGCAAACAAGTTTTCGTGTAAAATACATAAGACTTTCATTCATCATTTCTAGCGTTTCGATCCCTATTATAAATGTTATGCATTGTAAACTGTTTCAAATATACCCTCAGTCTCGACAACTCGTGCTACGCTTCTCTTTTTTTCCCGGCGTTTTCACCTTTGGCCAATGAAATAGTTCCCCACATGATTCTGTGAAAGTAAAAAAAAAAAAAAATTTTAGGATGCGCATGCGCCGATTTCTGTCACATAAACAGGTCCTCGATGCGTGAGTTTTACCCTTGGAAAAGTAAGTATTGATTTAAATTCAGTTATTCTATTTAATTTTTTTAAAGAAGGTAAGGCTCAGGAGCGAGCAATGAGCCTATGTAGAGAGCGGGAGGAGACGCTCTCTACGTCACACATAGGAAAAACCAGGAAATCAAATGACGGCAGAGGAAGGACTCATAAAGAGCAATAAATATTAAAATAATATTACTTTATGATGTATTTTTAATAAAGTAATGCAGCGATTTCAATATATTTCATACACACTATCTACATATACTGTATATTCTAAAACATTTAAATTTACTATCCCTTTAAGTAAAACAAATTAGTCATTTATGATCAATACTGAATCAAGTAGTCTAAACTTTTATAGATTTTCTTTGTTATGTTGCATATGTAAATTAGGGAGCTTAGTTAATTCAAACAGCTGAGCTTATAGTGAATTGTAGAAAGGGAGGACAAAAGCGACCTGTGTTGAATGAGTTTTCTTGTGTCAAATTGTAATGGATTGCAATGAGGGCCCTAGATAAATGATATATAGATATAAAAATAGATAGATAGATGGATAGATGGATGAAGAAAGAGATATTGAAAGATAGATGATAGATAGATGATTGATAGATAAATAGATAGATGATAGATAGATAGATAGATAGATAGATAGATAGATAGATAGATGTGATAGATACCTGTAGTTTCATATTACTGTTGCTGAGTTTTCTTGTGTCAAATTTTAATGGATTGCATTGAGGGCCCTAGATAGATAGATAGATAGATATATGTTTAGATAGATAGATAGATAGATAGATAGATAGATAGATAGATAGATAGATATATGTTTAGATATAGATAGATAGTTAGAGCAAGATATATAGAAAGATGATAGATAGATGATAGATAGATAGATAGATAGATAGATAGAGATAGACGGAGCAAGAGATATAGATAGATAGAGCAAAATAAATAGATAGATAGATAGATAGATAGATAGATAGATAGATAGATGATAGACAGAGCAAGAGATATAGATAAATAGATATATGATAGATAGACAGATAGATAAATAGATGTTATCGAAAGATATATAGTTTTATATTACTGTCGTCGGTTCAATGTCTTTGTTGCAAGTTGGAGTAAAGAGATTGACATATAGGTCAAAGATTAAAGCACTTTAAATTGCAAAATGCAATAAGTTGCTATTTCAAATAGAATCTTGCATGCAGCTACTGGAGATGTGTTTTTGAAAATTGGCAGAATGAAGGAATATTTCAAATTTTAATTATTAATGGTAACGCCAGACAAAATAATGAGATCATGTGGGGAAGATATTGAGATTACAGTAAACTGGTGCTAAACACTCTGTAGTTTTATTATTTAATAGAGAAGGGGGCAGTAAAACGCAATGACATCATTGTCATAATGATTGCTTTTGCTCTGTCTGTACAACAGATTGTTGAGATTGGAGAACTACATTAAAGGGACATTTCAGCCAAAATTGGAATCCTCATGGATGCAATTCACTTTTGAATAGAAGCATTTTTGAAATATTCACGTATTAGCAAAAATGCTTCTAATAAAAGCTATAGCTGTTTCAAATGTGTATTTAAGTATGCACCGTGCACCAGCATTTTAAGCACAGCACTTGCTCAGAGACCCCAAGGAGCTTGTACCCTCTGGTAATGACTCAATGTATTAATTTCTGACATGATACAAGCCCCACTGATGCTCTAAGTAGCAGCTGTATTTAAAATGCTGGTGCACTGAGAATTTCTAGCTATGCTTCACATGCACATGCAGAGAAAAACGTTAACACTAAAACAGTGATAACTATTACTAGAAATATTTTTGCCAATACATGTATATTACAAATGTGTTTCTATTCAAAGATGTAATTCATCTATGTACATTTCAATTTTGACTGGAATGTCCCTTTAAGGGATTTTATTATAAAGGGTAAAATGTTTAATATTTATCTTTTTAAGGAGATTTAAGTTTTATTGTAATTTAAAAAACTAAAAGGGAACCTGTCTGTGCATGCAGATCATATTTATCCAGATATTGATCTATGCTTTAGCTGCACCATTAGTTGTTTCATTTAAATAATCCCTATTGAGTTGTTCCTGATGATTGGAAAACTGCTAATGTAGTACCTCTTTAGAAAAAAAATCAGTAAGGAATCATAGGTAACTAAAACCTGTGGGTTTGACCTCAGTTCTAGAATTTTTTTTAAAGAAACTAACGCCTAGATTTAGAGTTCTGTGTTAGCCGTCAAAAGCAGCGTTAAGGGGTCCTAACGCTGCTTTTTACCGCCCGCTGGTATTTAGAGTCAGTCAGGAAAGGGTCTAACGCTCACTTTCCAGCCGCGACTTTTCCATACCGCAGATCCCCTTACGCCAATTGCGTATCCTATCTTTTCAATGGGATCTTCCTAACGCCGGTATTTAGAGTCTTGGCTGAAGTGAGCGTTAGAACTCTAACGACAAAACTCCAGCCGCAGGAAAAAGTCAGGAGTTAAGAGCTTTATGGGCTAACGCCAGTTTATAAAACTCTTAATTACTGTGCTCTAAAGTACACTAACACACATAAACTACCTATGTACCCCTAAACCGAGGCCCCCCCACATAGCCGCCACTCTAATAAATTTTTTTAACCCCTATTCTGCCGACCGCACACCGCCACCACATACATTATCCCTATGTACCCCTAATCTGCTGCCCCTAACATCGCCGACACCTACATAATATTTATTAACCCCTAATCTGACCCCCCAACGTCGCCGCTACCTTACCTACACTTATTAACCCCTAATCTGCCGACCGGACCTCGCCGCCACTATAATAAATGTATTAACCCCTAAACCGCCGCACTCCCGCCTCGCAAACCCTATAATAAATTTTATTAACCCCTAATCTGCCCTCCCTAACATCTGCGACACCTAACTTCAAGTATTAACCCCTAATCATCAAATTAGCTTTGTTCTTTTTGTATTCTTTGTTCAAAGAAAACATAGGTAGGCTCATATGCTAATTTCTAAGCCCTTGAAGGCTTCCTCTTATTTTTTACAGCTAAATGTGGTAGTTCATGCGTGCCATATAAATAACAGTTTTTCACAGCTAGACCGTGCTTGTAAATGTGTGCCATATAAATAACATTGTGCTCACTCCCCTGGAGTTATTTATGAGTCAGCACTGATTGGCTAAAATTAAAGTCTGTTAAAAGAACTGAAATCAGGGGGCAGTCTGAGGAGGCTTAAATAAAAGGTAATCACAGATGTAAATAGTGTATTAAAGCGACAGTCTAGTCCAAAAAAACCTTTCATGATTCAGATAGAGAATGTAATTTTAAACAATTTTCCAATTTACTTGTATCACCAATTTTGCTTTGTTCTCTTGGTATTCTTAGTTGAAAACTAAACCTAGGAGGTTCATATGCTAATTTCTTGACAGTTTTTCACCACTAGAGGGTGTTAGTTCATGTGTGTCATATAGATAACACTGTGCTCACGCACGTGGAGTTCAGGTGAGCCAGCTTTGATTGGCTAAAATGGTTGTCTGTCAAAAAAACTGTCTTTTCTCTCTTTAAGGGACATTAAACAGTGCTCCTTTGGTAAAACAAATATGTTAAATCAAAGTAAACATAAATAAACAAAACAGATTATGTATAAAAAAGAAAAAAAATGGTTTTCTTGCAAAATTAGCACTTAGAAATTCTCATTGTAGCCCTGGCCCCCAGTGTCATAATAGTGGAGTATTTATAAAACCTGTGTCTTATTTTGTCAGTTCTGAGCATGAGCAAATCAGACTCCCTGATATCTAGACTATTCACTTATAGTATATAGTAAACCAGTCTAGAAGTTTTATGACATCATGCTAAGATAAACCTTCCTGCAGAGGATTCCTCCTCTTTGTAGGGCTGTAACAGTAAGTAATGGGCACTTTACAAATGTAGTGGAAAAATAAATAAACGTTAAAATTAATTAAAATAGACTAATGATGCATGTTCCAAAGATTTCTATTAAGTATAAGCAACTGCTTAGTGCTTTTTTACAATGAAACAGACTATTTAACAACCTTTTAAATTTAAAGCCATTCTAAACCATTTGAAAACCAGTTGTGTCTAGTCAAGTCACACTGTATGACAGATCCCACTATAGATAATCATTTTCACAATGTGAATTATAATTTAATTCTGAAAAAAAATATTGGTAAAAAGAGTACCCCATTAATCCCATTTCGAGAACATGGGTGTGTGCAGTCTACAGACTAAATGTTAACTGCCAGATTATGAGTGCTAAATAGGGCTGGTCTTCAATTTTTCCAGGGCTGCTTATTATTTCCAGTCTCAATACTGTAAACTGGTATTGAAAAGGAACAGTATAGTTGAGACACTCAGCAATGACTTTAAACTGGTAATGAGAAGACACACTGTAAACTGATAATGCAAAGGCATACTGTAACTGGCATACTGTAAACTTGTATAGAAAAGAACTTTGAAAGTGGCACACTCAAGAATGACTTAAATTGGTACTCTTCCCATGCATTCCCCCTGACAATTGCTGCCGGAGTCCCGTAGTACACTGGGTCCCATTACAGAGGTGCAAGATAAGGATGTAGCTGAGCTAGGGGGTATAAGCCCAATTTTGTTCCCAATTTTTATATAGAATAGAAATGCTGAGTTTGAGAGGGCGCTAAAAAGCTTAAACACCAAAAATGTTAATGAATAAATGAACCCAATATAGGATACTTTCCAGATTTCCAATGTGACATTGGTATATGCAGATAAAGTCTTACTGCTGACCTAAATGTATACTTCAGATCGTGGTCCATGAAAAAAACTTTTTGTGCTATATAGACAAATTGTGATTAGACAATGAGTGATGCAAAGATAAAAATTATCCCATATAGGATGCTATAGGAATATCTAAAGATACTTACAGTTTAGTACCTGATCTATACATCTACTATAATCCGTAGTATGATAAGCTGTAAAGGTAGTGATATTCAGTGCAGAGTAAAAATTACCTCATATAGGACACTATACAAAATACCAATAAATTCCAATAAAACAAAACAATATATATGTATAAAAATGTTATATTTAATAAACGAGTGCTAGACTATTGCGCTAGTAACATAAAATTCATTTTTCAGTTTATAAAAGACAATATTCTACTGTGGATAGAAACCAGGGACGTCTCCCTTTAGAACATGAAAAAGTCCTTAAAAGACAATTGGTAAATTATAACACCAAAGATAGTGAAAACTTTCAACACACAAATTTTAAATTAAAATCAAAATTCTACCCTTCCCAAGACAAAGGACAAAATTTAGAATATTTGAAATAAATGTACTCAAAGATTTAGAAGAAATAATTATTCCTAAAAATGGTAGAAATACTCAGAATATCAATAGAAAAGAACAAGAGAAATTAAGAGCCTTACAAAAAAGATGGGACATCATCATCAAACCAGCGGACAAGGGGGGGCTGGGTGGTTGCCATGGATACTGATGCATACCTAAATGAAGCACATAGATTATTAAATGACACCACAACCTACGAGAAGCTGACAAATAACCTCACAGAGAAATATAAAAAGAGACTAATGAAACTTCTAGATTATGCAAACCTGAAAGGAATACTAAAAGAAAGGGAATACAAATATTTAACACCCTCGTATCCTAGAATCCCAATATTTTATTTTCTTCCGAAGATCCACAAATCCCTTGAAAATCCACCAGGCAGACCAATCATCTTGGGGATTCAATCAATTACAGCTAATTTATCACAATACGTGGATCAATTCCTCCGACCATATGTGAAGGGATTACTCACTTACAAAACTCCACCAGTGTCATAAAACTATTAGAAAATATTAATTGGGTGATAAATATGTTTTTAATTACGTGTGATGTGACATCTTTATACACGAACATACCACACCATCAGGGGATTGAGACGATAGAGCACTTTCTTAACAAAGATAAAGAGCTGCATCCAAAACAGAGACAATTCATAATTGACAGTATACATTTCATTCTACAACATAACTTTTTTTAATTTGGAAACACTTTTTACAACCAAATAAGGGGCACAGCTATGGGGACCAGGTTCGCCCCAAGTTGCGCAAACCTATACATGGGAAAATGGGAACAAGAGTTCCTACAAAGAGGTTGACTTGGGGAGAACCTGGTGTCCTATAATAGATATATAGATGATATTCTTATCATATGGAGAGGGTGAAAAAATGAACTAGATGAACATATGGGAATGATGAATAGGAAAAGTAAAGGTTTACAGTTTACATACACAGGAAGTCAAAAAAGAATTGTATTTCTAGATCAAGAAATAATGGTAACAGAAAAAGGTCTAAATACATGTACGCACTTTTAAAAAGGTAGATAGCAACGACATGCCAAAAGCTGCCATCTACAGAAATGGAAAGACAATATTCCATATGGACATACATTAAGAATCCGAAAAGACTGCACAAATGTTTTAGATTTTGAGAATCAAATTAAAATATTGGAGCAGAAATTCAATGAGAGGGGATACAAACAAGATATAATACAAAGTGCCATCAATAAAACTAGGGATACAAATAGAAAAGAGCTGATATCCGGAACTAACATGAAAAATAAGAACACTGAGGCCAAAAATTCACACATAGAAACATCGTTTGTAACCACTCGCAATAATGATTTCAAAATAATGGAAAAAAATCTAAAAAAAACATTGCAACTTGGTACAAAGAGATCCCATTATTGGAGACAAAGTCACTCCCCTACCTAGAATTATATATAGAAAAAATAAAAACCTGAAAAACTGGCTCCAAGTGAGTTTAGATTTGAAAAAGAATGAAATAAAGGAGAAATCAATATGTATGGAACAAAATTTGCAGTTTTTTTTCCTTGTTTAACATGCAAGGCCTGTCAACATGGAGTCAAAACTAAAACACTCACAAAATGTATATGGGGGCGCTATTTCATCAGCCTGATGAAACAGTAGTAATACCTAGAAACATGTTGCTGTATATCTTGGTGTTTAATAAAACACTTGTTATTATACTACTTGCTACCTTTGCACTTTTTGAGTGACCTGTTTCCACCATTGGATGGTTTGTAGCAGAAAGGAGGTTGCTTTACACCCCCACTTACTGCGAGTGGAGTCACTTTTAAATCCTGTGTATTCCTGTATCCAGAGGAGAGTTTTACCGGACAACTCTGAGGATCCGGTCTGTCCAGTTTGCACTATAAAAAAAGGGAAAGTTTAGTAAGGGCGCTAACAGCTAAAGATACCTTTACATATAGCAATTGTATGAAATGAACCTTTGTGATCAGTGTTTATTAAATATCTATGTAGACAGATAAATTTGTGCAAAAATACATTGAACGAAATAGTCGTAAGTGAAAACTAGTGGAAACACTAATATTGAAAAATAAAAAATTCTCTGGACATAAAACACTATAGTGAACAGGTATGAAGTGAAAATATGTGCAGTATATTTACTAAAAGATAGAGCTATTTTCTAAACTGACTTTGTGGAATTACAATGAATGACAAACTAATGCTATTTGTCTATGTAGATAATACTTAGGGGGATGCAAAAAATCTATAACAACTACTAAATTGCAAAGAATATTTATTAAATACTCATATAAACAATGATATAAAATAATGAAGTGGATTTCCTAAGCATAGAACATTGTTGTAAGATGAAGTCAATTAATGATTACGTACCAGAAAAAAATATATGGAGCTGATGTCAATGCTAATGATATCTACTTAATGGTTACAATTAAGATCAGCTAGTTTCTATACTGTCTTTGTAAAAATACAATGTTTTGTTTGCACTATGTTACAGTGCTTTACTAAATGTGAGTGTATATTATCCAGCATTTATCAATTGATATACCTTACCGAATTACGCTATGTGGCACCTTCTCCATTTTTTCTAGAATTATGGAGTAAAAACTAAAGAATTAATATCATTCCAGACCAAAGAAAAAACTGAGATCAAAGACATAATTAGATGCTCTGACAAAGGCGTGATATATGTATTAGAATGTGGTTGTAAACTCCAATATTTAGGTGAGACCATCAGACCCCTGAAAGACAGAATTAGGGAGCATCTATACTGCATAAGAATGGGCATTTTGGATACATACATTTACAAACATTTTAGGGAGGTACTCAACAATAGAGAGAGAGATCTGAAATATTGGGGAGTATGCAAAGTAAAGCCCAATTGGAGAGGAGGGGATTTTGAACAAAAAAATATTACATAAGGAAGCTGAACTGATTTATAAGATGAAAATTATGAAACCAATAGGTCTAAATTCAGAGATCGACCTTAGCCCTTTTTTTATAATAACTCACTCACTTTATTTGTATTATATTATTTTTTCATCTTGTAAATATGTTTTATTTTAGTTTATATATATTTAAGAACTACTTCATATACATTTGTATAAATTGACCAAAGTTTAATGAATGTGTTAAGTAGGTCACTTTACTTAAATACACTTAAAAACTATTAAATATAGATTTTATAAATAAATTATTAGATAATATATCAATTTGAGTCCACGTTTGTGCAGCACATATAGTTCACCTGCTATAGAACAAACGGATGCTTCATTCCCCATAATGACTATTCATTTGTTCACTTATAAACCTTAGAAATAATACTAGGTTAAATATTGTTCACTACCTGCTTAATATATGCATATACATTATCCTTTTTTTATATACACTGTATCAAATAGAGCGACATTTGGTTTTGAATTTTGTTTTTCAACAATCAGACACAAACTTTGTAAACAAATTCCACATTTATGAATGATACCAAGAGACATTGTCACAATACCACCTTACGTCAGGAACCAATAAGAAGTTATTCTTGATAAGACCTAGATACCGGGCAAAACGTGTCAAATGAATTACTTGGGGTGCCTGGTTCCCCGCAGATCATCAGAGGACAAGTACTTGTTGAAGAAATAGTGAATTGGCAACCTGGTTTCTATCCACAGTAAAATATTGTCTTTTATAAACTGAAAGTTGAATTTTATGCTACTAGCGCAATAGTCTAGCGCTCGTTTATTAAATATAATTTTTTTATACATATATATTGTTTTGTTATTATGGAATCTATTGGTATTTTGTATAGTGTCCTATAGGAGGTCATTTGCACTGAATAGTATTACCTTTACAGCTAATCATACTATGAATTATAGTAGATGTATAGATCAGGTTATCAACTGTAAGTTTCTTTAGATATTCCTATAGCATCATATATGGGATATTTTTTACCTTTGCACCACTCATTGTCTAATCACAATTTGTCTATATAGCACAACAAGTTTTTTTTCACGGACCACGATCTGAAGTATATGTTTAGATCAGGAGTAAGACTTTAGAATGTATCTGCATATACCAATGTCACTTTAGAATTTCACATTGGAAATCTAGAAAGTATCCGATATTGGGTTCATTTATACATTCATATTATTGGTGTTTAAGCTTTTAAGCGCCCTCTCAAACTCAGCATTTCTTTTCCATTATAGAGATGGCCATACATCACACATAATCTGGTTTCAAGGGACAAAGCATAGAATCTGTCACTTATGGAACCCGGATCCATTATTGAGTCATATTTGGTTTATTTAAACAATTGTCCCTGTCTCTTCATAATTCAGTGGAGTTTTAAGTACTCTCTGTAAAAGGTCATAAATATATTTGAACTTGACACAGGGCAAATTCCTTCTTGGTGAATATACTTTTCTGGGTGAGCCAGAACATCCAAGCAGTAGAGAGGATGTCCTAGGAGCATCCAGTATATTATCTCTTCCAAGGTGCAGTACTCAAATAACAATTATGGGCCAGGTTACGAGTGGAGTGCAAATGTTTGCGTGTGAGCGATAAGTAGTTTATTAAGAGTTTTTGTACGCGTCGGCTTTACTGCTAGTATTACGAGGAAAGTTAACGCGATCACTTGAGCGCAATCGTGATTTACGCTAGATTGATTACCGTGTCCTCATAGCTCTGGTTGTCTGTTTAGCAAAGCAAAAAAGTTACACAAAACATCAAAAATACATTACAATGTACAGTTACACTCAATATAACTCAATCAAATAAAACAATATATATATATGTGTGTTTGTGTATAGATATATATTGTACCAAAATACCATTGGATATATGTAGAATTATTTTAAATATTCATATTTCCATGTCTGATTAGTGCACATGAGAATATGTGATTGGGTTTGCGAGCGTGTAGGGTTTTTTTCACCTTTTTATTTCACCATTGATTTCTACGGGGCAATATATAAAAGCGCATGCAATATTGTAAGTTTGGCTTTTTGCAGTCGTCGGGTTAGTGTACGAGTGAAAAAACGTTATTTTAAACTAATAATATGAGCGCAACCTGACACGCGTAAAAAGCTTACTTCTAGCGCAGTTAATGCTCGAGTGGGAGCTTTAATTAGCAATCCACTTGTTATTTGGCCCAATATAAGATAAATGTATTTTCAAGGCATTTCAGTTATAGAAAACTCCAGTTACAAAGGGACTCAGGACTCATTCTACAAGAGTTCCAATTTCTTAGAAGCAAAATGCACTGGTGACATCTTTCAAGAAGCAGTTTGTACAGAAAATAAGCATCTGCAAAGTTTAAAAGATTGTTTTATTACAATAAACATATATTATTGCAATGTATCCTTCATGTTATCATTTTTACCACCAAATCTTTGACTTGTTCCAATTGTATTGGAAAGTATTATCTAGTATGAGCCAAGATAATCATAGGATCCCTTCCCTTGTTATCCAACCTGCTTTGTACATTCATTAAGAATGGAGGGAGTCAGTAGGAGAAGCCACTTTTAATAAAAGAGGGAGTGACAATATTCTCTTTCTTTTGTCATTTTTTTTTAACACCCTATCTTTGTAATGTTTTGTTTTCATCTCTCTTTAGTATTATCTTGGTTTATGAGCCAAGATATAGAAAATGTAGTTTTTTAAATTTGATTTCTTTGAATAATGCAAAAAAAAAGCAAGCGCTATACAGGGTATTGAACCTAAAATGGGCCGGCTCCTTTGCATTACATTCTTGCTTTTCAAATAAAGATAGCAAAAGAACAAACAAATTGGGTTTAGTATCCCTTTAATGTATTACACCATGTGCAAAATAAACAAATATGTATACCTACCTACGCAAGGTGCAAAAAAAGACAATTTGAAAATGCACTACCATTATGTCACTTCAAGCATAGGCAAAGCCAGATCCGTCTAACATATAAGGTACAGTTTTTAAGTGCAACTTTGAAGACAAAATGATGCTGTTGCTGGCTGTTCATTTGCCTATCTATCTAACAATCCATTTACTTATATATCTGATAAGCAGCACAATCACAATCTATTGACTAAACAATTTAAAGATGAAGTAATTCTGTTAATAATTGATGAGCTACTGCATGAATAAATCCAAAAATAATGGAAATATTTAACTGCTTGTCTGCCAGACAGTGCAGCAAGACAGAGTAAAAAAGCACTTCTTTACAGTCATGGGTTAAAGGAATGTTGAAGACCTGTCCTATGAAATGAGAGGTAATGAAGGATATTTATGGTAGATAGCTGTTGTAAATAATGGGTTTGAGTATATTTAACTATAAGGATTTATGCACATGTCTAGTAAAGCTCTCATTTACAATGTATTTAAAACACATGTAAAATTTGAGGTGAAAGGTCAGAAAACTGAATGACAATTTTTAAGTTATTTATTACTTTACTGCATTTGTGTCCAACTCTAGGTACTGAAGGATGCATACAGGGCACTATTTACAGATACTTAATTGTCAATACAAACTGAGCAGTTTATTACCTAATATGAGTAATAATTTAGACGCATCATGCTGAGTTGCTTCCACACTTAAAGTGAAGGTAAAGTTTCCGTGAAATGAAAGTAGTAGTGTGTTACTTATTCAAAATATATCATGATCGCTAAGTTTTTATGTACTATTTGTTAACTTATCAATATAAAATCGATACTTGATCTGTCCGTGTCCGTCCGATTAAAGCTCCGCCTTCAAGTTGTTTCCTGCTTTCTTTGTCTATTACGTATAGAGCGTTGACACCCGCTCTATACGTATGGTAAATGCGCATTCTCGATGTTACTCAATCTTGCGCATGCGCACAATACGGCTCAACCGCAATTTGCGCATGCGCGACTAAAAACTTTCCCATTCTGAAGCACATGCGTTAATCCCGTTGCAACATAGTATTGAATGAATATCTATTCATTCATTACTATCTTGCAAGTGAACTGTAAAGGCTGCTTTTTGTTTTCTACGCTTTGCGATTATCATACAAGAAATTGAACAGATTTATTCAGCTATTCAATATTGATTCTTATAGGTAAGTGTTCCTTATATTTTAACAACTATTTATATCACTCAATTCAAATTTAATTTTATTATTAATAAATATTTGATTTACCAATTCTATTTTGAATCCACAATAAATCTTATTTCAAACAAGAAATCTTGTCTAAAAGATATAATATGAAGATGATACATTGTCAATTTGATGTTAAAACATCTATTTCATTTGATGTATCCAACATCTATGAATTTCATATCCCAGTTTTATTAACAATTTTTATTAATTGATAATTTTTTAACTTCAATTGATTAATGCATTACAATCTAAAATAATTTTTTTAAATTCGAGTAGAACTATAATGCCATTTTTTAATATCTAAGCACTAGATGGGCTCTCTACAGGAAACAGTTTATTTCTGCAGCTGTTAGGCACAGTGGAGTGGGTGCATCTTAAGGTAAGAGAAGACATTTTCATGCACTCACATAGCCCACAGGCTATTAGCAGGTACATACTGTATAGTACATCATAGCCAGGGGACATTTTACTATACAGACACTACAACATTTCCCCTAGACAAATTCCCTTTAAAGTGGATGGTCAAATTTAATATCAATAGAGTGCAGTTAGGTTTGGACTGTTATGCCCTTATAAGGATCTCAGTCTGCAAAGGGATTGTAATAATCAGATGCAGTCTTTTTAAAGGAACAGTATACACCAATTTTGATATAACTGCATGTATTAGACACTACTATAAAGAAGAATATGCACAGATACTAATCTAAAAATCCAGTATAAAACCATTAAAAAACTTACTTAGAAGCTCCCAGTGTAGCACTGTTGATGAGGTTAATCTGTGACACCCACTGTAAAGGGCTGAGAATGCAAGAAGAGCAGCCACCCCCCCTGCATATGAAGAGACCCTTTGCACAAACAAGAGCAAGCAGGTGTCTGTAGACTTGGGTCTACATCTGATACTTTGGGGCTTGGTTATGAGTCTGAAAATCCGCCCAATGTTATTAAAAAATAAGCAGAACTATACATTGTTATAAAAACACTTCCAGATGGGCTAAATAAATTAATCATCTTCAAAACATTTATGCAAAGAAAACTCTAGTGAACAGTGTCCCTTTAATTATCTCACCTGGACTCAGAGATTTAACTTGAACGCTGCTAGCACTCTATTTTACTAATATTTTTGCTCTTCATGTGTAATCTAGGCCATTGTAAATGTGTTTTTACAGTGATCACAATCCAAAAAATACTTTTACCCCTGGAGCTTGAAATAGTTACCTCCATAAGAACAAATCATTGATAAACTCCTGATTTTTTTAATTCAAAACCCAAATTAGCACAATTAACAATTATATCACAGGTTGAGGGGCCTGTATGTTGATCTCTGTCAATAGTGTGTAGTGATGGTAATAGGTGATGCGTGCAATTAACCTGTTGCGACCAAAACCATAGAGATATGTGTGAATGTCATTTAACAGAGGCAATATCAATGTAGTGAGCTTGTGTGTTTTTTGGGTTATTGGTTTTGCTGAATTTTATTAGTGTAAAACTGCTTGTTATTATCTTGTAACTTCATTGATTGAGCAGGCAGCATTTGTAACTCTTTTTAAAGAAGTCATCCAGTACGGAAACAGGTAATTTCAGTATTTTGAGCAAAACCAATGTTACAATTGAAAACTTTCTGGGGTACTAAGTAATAAGTCAAAAACTGGAGTTTATAAAGTCTATTAGCTGTGGAATTCTATAAATTAAAAATGACCCCGTAAATGTAAATTAAAGGGACATTAAACACTAAAAGCTATATTGCAAGTGGAGATTTTTTTTTTTTGCCTTTCCACTATAGTGATAACTCCGCTAGAATATTGATTTTTGTGCTAAATGTTTTGCGCTGGTATTGCAAGTTGAAAGTAAGCTGTTGTGGTCTAGTGGTAACCTAACTAGCGCAAAAATTCAAACTTAGAATATCGCTTGTGCGTTCACGTATTCCCCCATAGAAGTCAATGGAGAAAAAAAAGTGGGAAAAAAGCCTAATACCCCACACTTGTGCATCACATATTCTCATTAACGCTATCCAGACATGAAAATATGAATATTTCATATTCCAATGTTCTTTACTTAACAAAATATGTTCTATTTATTCATAAATACATATTTCTACATATATTTCATGTTTTATTAAACAAATATATATTTTTACCTATATATACATGATTATATATAGATATTTTAAGATATCTATAGGAATATCTATTTATAAAATACAAAGAACATATTCTGCTATGTACAGAACATTGGAATGTGAAATATTTACAGTAAATATATTGCATAAATATGTTTTTACATGTTTTCATCTACTTAAAGGGACAGTCTAGTCTAAAAAAAACCTTTCATGATTCAGATAGGGCATGTCATTTTAAACAATTTTCCAATTTACTTTTATCACCAATTTTTCTTTGTTCTCTTGGTATTCTTAGTTGAAAGCTTAACCTAGGAGGTTCATATGCTAATTTCTTAGACCTTGAAGGCCGCCTCTTAAGAATGTATTTTATCAGGTTTTTCACCACTAGAGGGTGTTAGTTCATGTTTTTCATATAGATAACACTGTGCTCGTGCACGTGAAGTTACCTGGGAGCCATCACTGTGTGACTTTGCCTTTAAGAGAGTGTGCCTTTAACAGAGTGAAATACATTATTAATTTCAAGTAGATGACACTGAATTTCACTAAGTCATGCTATAGTGGTAAACAATCGATGGATACTAATGATAAGAAGTCAAAACCCAGACAGAACGAGGGTGTAACTTTGGTAGGGGTCACTCACTGACACTAAAAGAACATCTTGATAACACATTAGTAGAGGGGTTAATGCTGAGCTATTATGTTAAAGGATTAATTACTATTATTATTAATTGCAGTGGGCTAAGTAATAAAGCCATTATGGTGTTTAGCTATTATTAATTATATCTAGGTAAAGATTGTTAAAACTATTATTGATGTATTTGACAGAAGTAACTGCATAAAATCAGATGTATAATGGTAAGCAGAAAACATGAAAGATGACGGCATTTGAGTTTAGGAACACGTCAGGGAAAGTATCTGGGTATGCCCCTGATAAGCTTGGGTGAGGCTAAGGCAGACTGGCCAGATGCCTTGGGTCACAGCCAACCTTAAAGGGAGCGGCCTCAGGGTCTGTGGATTTGTGCCAGAACTGTTACTTAAGTGAACAGTATAAAGAGGTAACTGTGGGCAATCTGATCAGTGTTCTTTTTGGAGACCTGTGACCTGTCGATGGACGCATCGTTCAGTGTTGTTTTTTCCCGTTGATCACCTTTTTCTCCTTATCCAAGATTGCCCAGATGTCCCCTCCCAGTGCGCGCCAGCAGCAGGATAGGATGATGCAACCCATGATCACGGTGATGTATTATTTGTTTGTTTGAAACTAGCTAGAATTGTTTGAGTGGTAGTTTAACATAAGATTGTTATCAGTAGTTGCGCAGGCAACTTAGTTATATTTTTCATTGCTAAACTGTAACTGAAGACTGCATAGATAGGATAGGAATAGGATAATTGTATAAGTATTATAATTGCATAAAGTGTTATAAGCATGAACAGTGGTTTGTGGTACTTTGTTGTTATAATTATATTGCAGAATAAAACCATTATTGTTATCATAAGATTGCAAAAAACCTGTGTGACGTGTCAGTTGTTTCCTTGCTGATAAGTGATATATGATAAGTACATATCCTGACAAAGAACCTCATAACAGTAGATAACAAAGTGAACGTCCGCCAGAGGGTCCTGTTCACCTCTAACATATGAATCCAAGGAGAGAAAGACAAATGGCGCCAGCACTGTTTCTTGAAAGTTGAAAACCTTTATTGGGGTGTCATCATAAAAGGACAGCAACGTTTCGGGTAACAAAAACCCTTAATCATGCTCACATGATTAATGGTTTTTGTTACCCGAAACGTTGCTGTCCTTTTATGATGACACCCCAATAATGGTTTTCAACTTTCAAGAAACAGTGCTGGCGCCATTTGTCTTTCTCTCCTTGGATATATATGTATATATATGTATATATAGATATATATATATATATATATATATATATATATAGATTAGGTTCAATGTGTATTGAATTCTGACCTGTTTGAATTACAAGTACATGTGGAAAAGTCATTTCACTGGGGAAAGATCTTTGCAAATCTCACTTACTTTCATTTTCCACTGATAAACAATTCCACTAAGGATTTTCTTCTTCTTGGGATACTTTGCTTGCTGAATTCCTGGAACCTTCTGGCCATTCTTAAACTGAAGCAGTGAGATCCTCTGCTCCCTCCTGGCCAGCTGAATCAGTTCCTGCTAAAGACTCTCACAAACCAGAGAGCTGCTATTGAGGGGAAATTGGAGTATTGTTGCAGGGACCGGTCCCCTAGCCTTCTCCAGTTGAGTCGTCGATCCTCTGCTGACAGACCACCAGAGTTGCATCCAGGAAGGCTAAGGATCCCTATACCGGAGCAAGGACAGCATGTTAAAGGGATTACTGGGATTGCAATTGATCTGAGGAAATTGACAAAAAAAGAAAATCTCTCTCCATGGGACTTTGATTAAAGTGGATACACACATATATATATGGAAGGAGCCAATGATTAGAGAACCAATTACTTAACAAACTGTGCGGCACTTACCTCATTTTGATTGAGGTAGTTCTTTGTAAGTAGACAATTCATCTATTACTATTGGTTTCTGTGGGCACACCAACTTACCTGAAGTTTGTCTAACTAAGAAATTGCTATCATGTGGAAAAATTTTCTAACATCTTTTTGGACATCAGTTATTGGACTTTATTACAATATTTATATTTATTGTTATATGTATACACTGTTGAATTTTAATTAGTTTTATTGATCGATACCATACAGGTTAACTGATTAACTTTCAGTGATAAGTACTGTTTTGCGCCCATACACCAATCTCCTAATCCATTTTTTTGCTCTATAAGACTCTGTATTTCTGGTGGAGAGGGCCACCAAGATTACCTTGTTATAGGTTATATGGGCAAATATTTGTTTTGAAATAATTTGCATTATCCTCTAAGCGCTGTTATTTTCCACTCTTTGTATCTATCTATCTATCTATCTATCTATCTATCTATCATCTATATATATATAAACTCAAAAAACAGAAAGAAAAAGAGGGGGACACTGTCGTGACGCCACAACAGCCAGGCGTTTCAGCACTCAGAATTCTTATATAAAATAACTTGGTCAGTCACACAAGATATTTAGTCAATCCAAAAACAAAGTTTATTTTGGTCATTTCCACTCCGGTGCAAATTACACAACAGCTGGGTCCCCTAAATGAAACCACATCCATATTTGTTGCAAGAATATTTATTATATGCAAATTACCTCATGCGTATTACATACAATATGTATATTCAATAATAAAAAAGCTGGCCAGCTCACACTTGGTTTACACAGTACAAAGAGCTCCAATTGAACGCTAAGTTGCAACACCCCTGCCAGAGGGTAGCCCTGTACTCCCACAGGAATATGCTACCATGAAATATAAATGGGGATCCATGCAAGAAGCGTTATGAGATTAAATTAAATGGCAACACCTCTCTCAGAGGATAACCAAATAAAAATTGGAAATCTGTTATCATGAGACAAACCACCTGAGGATCTATGCCAAAAAATAATAAATAACACTGTATCGTAAAAGCAGTGTAGATGAATAGTATTCAACACAATTTTACACACCATACGAGATGAACAACACCCCAACCAGAGGGTAGCACCACTAACAAAAGAAGGTACTTGCTACCATGGAAATCATACAGGATCTATGTTCAAATTGTAATAAGTGCGTAATTATAGCCACATATATGCAAACATTATCATAACAAAGTTGCAATTATCATGCTGAAGTTAGAACCATTATAATATAATCCTTATGCAATGTCGATAAACATGTCAGTTCAAATTTCCAATCCAGCACTTAATTTAAACTGTAGTGCATAATGGTATAAGACACTTGTTTCCAGGAGAGACACCTTGCATTGTAAAAGTTACGAACACGTAAATCCGTTAATACGTTACTGTAAACTGTTGTCGTTAAGAAGTCCTCCACTTCCAGGGTCTTTAACGACGGTTTATCCAGAACAAGGCATGTTGTTTGTTGGTGGCTGTACTAGACGTACTTCGAGTAAACCAGGGAGCCGGTTCTCAGCTTGAGAGAGTGACGTCACACGCCAACGGCCGTTTCACCCCCCACGTGACCAAGCGTCATAGAGGCTTCCTCGGGGCGTATACTATGGATCTCCATGTGTGGTCCTTTTAAACACAGCCTATATTTCGGATTGGTGAAATACTTTTAGTGTGATTAGAACAGCAATGTCAGAGAAAGACTTGCTAGATAAAAATAGTGCATATATTTATCTTTACTTATCCTAAATAAAACAAACTTTATTTGTTAGCATTTTAAAGTCGCTATTTTTGTGCATCGATCATGGCCCAATAGAAACTGAACAAACAGTGGGAATAGATACAGCATATACCAAACAATGTTAATACCTATAGAATTGTAGGTGTATATTAACCCAATAATTGCCAGTGAATATTTTAAAAATGGTATTATTACAAAAAGGGGGCAAAATCTAATTTTTCATTAAGTCCCCTTGGGGACAAAGTTTTCAGCCTACATATCCATGCTACCTCCTTTCTAAGTAGCAAGTTATCAATATCTCCACCTCTACCATACAGGGAGCATTTTTCAATCCCTATTACCTTAAGCCCTTCAGTTGAACAATTATGGCACATTTTGAAATGCAATGCTATATTGCTATTTATGGTTCCCTCTTTAGCATTAACAATATCGTTGCGGTGTTCTGTTATTCTATCCTTAAGAATTCTCTTTGTTTTTCCTGTGTAGAACAGTGGACATGGACAATACAAGAGATAGATAACATTATCAGATTTACAATTAATAAATTGTCTGATTTCATATGTTTTATAACCTGTACTAAACTGCTTAGTTTTTACAACAAATTTACAAAAAACGCAATTGCAACATTAAAAACAACCTTGTAGCTTTTGGCGTTTTTCTAGCCAATTTTGTGCTTTGGGGTTGCGTGTAAAATCGCTCTTAACCAATTTATCTTTTAAATTGGGAGCTCTACGTGCAACCAGTGATGGAAGTCACCCACCACACTTTTTACATTATCATCTGAAAGCAAGAATTGCCATTTATTTTTTAATATATTTCGAACCTGATTCCAGTGTCCATTATACTCAGTAACAAATCTTATCCTGTTATCTGATTTTTTCTCTTTTTTGTCAAACAATAGAGTCCCTATTAGTCTTAAGTGCACGATTCATAGCATATTTAACATTCCGTTTTGAGTAACCCCTTGCTTTAAACCTATTAGACATCTCTTCAGCATGTATATTAAATTTGGTTTCACTGGAACAGTTTCTTCATAACCTAAGAAACTGTCCAATGGGGATCCCTTTAATAAGGGACGGTGGATGATGACTTGAAGCAAGTAGTAGCGTATTAGTGTCTGTATCTTTTCTGTAAATCTCAGTTGTAAGTCTTTTACCCTCTTTTTTAATTTTTATATCCAAAAATGACAGTTCAGTGGTACTATAGTCATACGTAAGGAAAATATTTAGATTATTCTTATTTAAATTGTCCACAAATTCTTTTCAAAGGTCCAACGACCCTTTCCAAAGAATATGTCGTCCACATACCGATGCCATATTAATACTGAGGAGACTATCCACTGGTTAAATTCTTCAAATACAGTCAGGAGCTCCCATAAACCTAGGTGTAAACAGGCATAGGATGGGGCACAAGTGGCCCCCATCGCCGTGCCTCTTATTTGTTTGTAACATTTGTTGTCAAATTTAAAAACATTGTTTTCTAAAATAAGCTTTAGTAGTTCCACCAAGAACTCAGTATGCTTCTGAAAGTGGCTACCCCGAGTTTCAAGGAAGTGCTGTACAGCTAAGATTCCTAATTTGTGCGGGATAGAGGAATATAGTGCCACCAACAAACAACATGCCTTGTTCTGGATAAACCGTCGTTAAAGACCCTGGAAGTGGAGGACTTCTTAATGACAGTTTACAGTAACGTATTAAGCAAATTCTTGCTTGCTTTTTAACTTATTTCAAAGGTACGGTCAGGTGAAAAGTGTCCCTTAAATCAAGGAGAGGAATTGGCACAGCGAACAAAATGCACACACTATTAGTTTCTCATAGCGTTTCTTTCCAGCTTACAGCTACACGTGTTTCAACCCACAGCTGATCGCTCTAAGGGCTTCATCAGGCATGACAAGGTGATAAATACATATTTTTACTAGAGCTATGAAATGGCAGTAATAATTTTAGCATAAATCACGATTGCAATTACGCGATCAAATTTACTTTTAACTTGTAATACAAGCGGCAAGCCTGATGAGCGCAAACCCTTGCAATATACCCCTTATTGCTATGGCACAAACGATTGCACTCCACTTGCAATCTAGCCCTAAATAAATGCAAGAAAGAATAATGCCTTTAAAGAAAAGATTAGTCCATAGATATAATTTATGAAGTTTTATTAGCTGTTTAAATATTGACAAAATAAGTGTAAGTTTTAGTGTCTATAAACTGGGAACTGCCATGTTGTTGTTTAAGTTACCTTCTCTGCTGTGGTCAATTAGGGACAGTTATAAATAGGTCACTAGAGAGTGCAGCCAATGGCTGTGTGGAATATAACAGTATTCTACACTTCCATTTCTAACAGGAACTGACAATCTCACAATTTCAGAGAGGAATTACAGGAAAATGGCACAAAATAAATAATGAAAGTATAATGCAGAGTTTTTTTATGTACATATGATTTATCATTTTATATTACCATCTTAAAGTGTTTAATATGCCTTTAAAGGGCCACTAAACCCAAAATCTTTCTTTCATGATTCAGATAGAACATACAGATTTAAACAACATTACAATTTATTTCTATTATTTATTTTGCTTCATTTTTTAGATATCCTTATTTGAAGAAAAAGCAATGCACATGGGTGAGCCAATCACATGAGGCTTCTATGTGCCGCAACCAATCAGCAGTTACTGAGCATATCTATATATGCTTTTCAGCAAAGAATGTCAAGAGAATAAAACAAATTAGATAATAGAAGTAAATTAGAAAGATGTTTAAAATGCATTCTCTGGGGGGCGGAGCTAACCGCCAAGCAGAGCAGACGCTTTTACACAGAGCTCTTCCATTTAATCCTATATTGAACCACTTAATGCCATTATTCCTAGGCAAAACCTTCATTTTTATATCTATACACATGTCTTATTAAGGGACACTTGAAACAGCTCATTCGGCAGAGAATATAGAAAGAAGGCTCCAACACAAAGCTCCGGTATGAAGCGGCTCTGAGCCTCAGATGAACAAGCCGCCATCTTAGACCTTATCATCTTTCTTATAAAGGTGGATTAAACCACAGCATCACCGCATGGCAGGTCTCAAGCTCATAAACTAACGGGATAAGACCTGGACCTGCAACCAGACTATCTCTAATCGTAATCCTACTGCACCTGCTGTGCCTAGTGACATTCTCATTGTGGTTACGCTGGGAGCTGCGGAACCCCCCCGAATCCCCCTCCCCTCCACTAACCCCTCTTCCTCGTCTACCTTCCTACTGGTGTCGGGACCGAGAACTACTGAAAGGCAGCTACAGGGGACAGTCTCTATAACACTCCCGGGACGCAGCTTACACATTGTTACCGCACCTCTTGCTGAGAAATGGAGCCTGCAGTACAAGAGGGAGACAGGATGCCGCATCGATCGGAGGCCCACTACACTGATCTTCAGCAAAGTCTCCGGGCACTCATGGATCTTGCCAAATGCCTCCCACAAGCCCTGAGGGAGACGCCGCAGCAGAGGAGTGTTGTGACCCACCCGGAAGCCGTCAGACAGCACTACGTGAGTCTCAGAGACCAGTCTACTGCGAAGCAAGCTTCAATGACTGCGGATACCTCACCGCTCCCCGAGACTTTGAAATTGAGGCCGCTCTCCCACTACTACCCCGAGGTTAAGTGTCTCCCGGGAGCAGTTAAGAACGCCGCACACGTTACTTCCCCATGGGAGTCCCAAAGGCATAAATTTAATAAACTACTCCCAAAACTCTTGACATTGCCTAATAATACCTGCGGCCCACTGTATAGTCCTACCCAGAGCCTTCTCACCCCCTGTCAGGACACATCAGAGATCTGGAGGAATCATTGACCTGAGCTTATGCCTCAGTTCCATATTACCTTTTTTACCTGAGATCTGGTGTGGGTTAGGGGTTATGATCAGCATATACAGTTTGGTGGATATGGCTCTAGTATCTGATAATTTTTCCTTTTATTTTTCATATGGCCCCTTCCCCTTGTTATTTATCTACTTGAAAGGGGGGCAGAAGGAGTTGCAGATTAACCTCTAGGTGTTCCTAATAAACCTCTCAGTATGCCCTCTTAGCCTACATCTGTAAGACATGATAATTTCTGTAGGTATACCCCATATCATATTACTATGATCACTCAATCCCGCCCCATGTTTTCCCCCTTCTAGGGCATGGTCTGTGTTTATGCTTCTAACGTGTCCGTTAGGCTATACATATTCATATTTATACTCTACCACACTTAACTATTACAATATTTGTACCTAGAAGTCTCTCCCTTTATAAGATGTACTCAGCATGTGACTTCTTGTACTTAGAGTCCCTATTCATGTCAATGGTTTCCACAATTGCAATGGGGCGGGCTCATATATGTTTCTGTTTTAAAATGTTTACACCCAATGTTTTCTGTTTGGAGTTATGTAACTATGTTAGGGGATGTCTCTTCTTCTGACTCCCTTACTATACAGGTTATTGCCTTAATTGAATGTTTACATTAGATAATGTACTTAGAGGTAATAGATCACTCAGCAAGCAGATTTAGTCCCTGATCTTAGACACCTACAAATTGATATTATTATCCCTTTTTTCCCACTATCTACCCTCCCCCCTGGTTGTTCTACTACCCTCTTGTAGACAACACTCTCTCTATCTCCTTCTTGAATGTGAGCGGCTCTTGCCCGCTGCCTTTTCCTCCTTCTTTCTCTTTCTCATGGCCTAAGAAGGGCCGTTACATAAGCTAACTCCCCACTTCCTGCTAGGTAAAGAATATTTTCAATATAGATATGGGGACCTTCTCTACGTTATTACAACAAAAATGAAGCTCCATTATATATAGCTCACAGTTTCTATCTCACGTTTGCAGGGCACTAGGCGATGTCATCTATACATGCTCACCTTACATAGTTATTCATTCATGTTTGCAAATGCACTAAACCTAAATATGCTGTTTGATATTGTATAGCCTAAAACTTTATTATTAGCACAGACTTGTGAGGCTGAGTTCTTCTCTTTGTTCTCTCCTTTTAAATGACTAGCATGTTATAACAATTATTTGCTCTGTATTATTTCCTGTTGACTAGCGAACATTGTATATTGTATTTCTTTGAAACTTCAATAAAAAAATATTAAAAAAAAAAAATGCATTCTCTTTCTAAATCATGAAAGAAAAAATGTGGGTTTCATGTCCCTTTAGGTACTGAGAATTTGTATTGTGATCAGAAAAAAACAACTGACTTGTTAAATATAGGTTCATTTTTCAACAAACCAATAATTTTTTTACATATTAAAAAACCTAATCTGCAGCCATTAACAGACAGTAAATTATCAAATCATAAATTATGATCAACCCCTATGTGTTTAATCCCGTAAAAGACAGGTGAATGTATGTATGAAACACCTGCTTCAATCACTGGCCATGTTCTGTTTGTTGAAAAAGTACCAAAATGGGTTCAAAGGTCAGTGGTGGGAAGTGCAAGTATGTACAGTCTTGTGTACATGCATATATACACATAAACACACACTTATTAAATAAGTAAAGATCCAGCCTAATTAATTGTACTCTTCAATGCATCATTTGTTAACCGGTAACATTTAACGATTTTTTTTAACAAGGCTAATTACTTTAGCTCTTGGTACATCAGCCTTGAAGAGTAAAACTGCTGAATACTAAAAAGTTAATTGTATATCAATCAGTGTCTTTTAATCTTGTGGACAATACACTGAATTTTGCTGACGTTAATAGGATTAAGGTAAAGATTTTCAGTTTATTTATATTTAAGATTAGTTTAAGCAGCCAAGCCGTTTTCAGGTTTAAGTACATTTATGTACTGATCTATTGTGCACACATACTGATTTAAATCCTATGAAACCAACTAACTTGTAGCTATCTACACACTTATGTTGACATCTAATAAATGTTTAAGATGGTAACAACTGGGCAAATAAAAAAAAAATTAAATACCAGATTGGATTAAACTAAGCTGGTTTTCCTTTAGTCATTCTGTGCAAGTTGTTAAAGGGATAGGAAAGTCAAAATTAAACTTGCATGATTCAGATAGAGCATTTTTAAATTCACTTCTATTTTCAAATGTGCTTCATTCTCTTGGTATACCTTCTTGAAAAATAATACACACATATCCTACACTAGTGGGAGCTAGCAGCTGATTGGTGCCTGCACACATTAGTCTCTTGTGATTGGCTAACTAGATGTGCTCAGATAGCTACCAGTAGTGTAATGCTGTTTCTTCAGCAAAGGATAATAAGAGAATTAAGCAAATGTATTAATAGAAGTACATTTTTTAAAATTAGACATGTGCAACGCTAAAAAAATGTGGTTAGTTTTGTTTCGTTTTCATTAGTTGAATAAATAATTTTGTTTCAGTTAAGTTAAATCGTTTTTCGGGTTCATTCATTATTGTGGATAAATTCTTTATTCATATTCATTAATCTATTCTAAGGTTTAAAATAGAATAATGAATATATGAATAAAGAATGGATCCGAAAAAGCGAACGGATCCAAAAAACAATTTAACTTAACACATAACTAATTTGCTGAAACAAAATTATCTAAACCGCCGTTCCCCGACACTAAATAAAGCTATTAATCCCTTAACCGCTGCCCCCCACATCGCCAACACCAACCAAACCTATTAACCCCTAAACCGCCACCCCCCCATATCGCCAACACTAACTAAGCCTATTAACCTCTAAAATGCTGTTCCCCGACATCGCCAACACTAAATAAAGCTATTAACCTCTAACCGACGCTCCCCTATATCTCCAACTCTAACTAAAAATATTAACCCATAAACCGCGGCCCCCCCATATCGCCAACACTAACAAAATCTTTTAACCTCTAAACCGCTGTTTCCCCAAAATAGCCGACACTAAATAAAGCTGTTAACCCCTAAACCGCCGCCCCCACATTGCAAATACTAACTAAACCTATTAACCCCTAAACCGCTGCCCCCCCACATCGCCAATACTAACTAAACCTATTAACCTCTAAACCGCCGTTCCACGACATCGCCAACACTAAATAAAGCTATTAACCCCTAAACTGCTGCCCCCCACATCTCCAACACTAACTAAACCTATTAACACCTAAACCATTGCCCCCCCACATCGTCGACACTAAATAAACCTATTAACCTCTAAACCTCTGTTCCCCAACATTGCCAACACTAACTAAACCTATTAACCTCTAAACCACCATTCCCCGACATTGGCGACACTAACTAAACCTTTTTACCTCTAAACTGCCGCCCCCCCCAACATCGTCAAAACAAAAATAAACCTATTGACCCCTAAACAGTTGTCCCCCCACATTGCAAACACTAACTAAACCTATTAACCCCTAAACCACTGCCCCCCACATCGCCAAAACTAAATAAACCTATTAACCTCTAAACTGCGGCCCCCCACATCACCAACACTAAATAAACCTTTTGACCTCTAAACCGCCACCCCCGACATCGCCAACACTATTAACCTCTAAACCGTTGCCCCCCCACATCGTAAATACTAAATAAAATAATTAACCTCTAAACCTCTAGCCCCCCACATCGAAACTAGCTAAATTAAACTATTAACCCCTAAACCTAACACCCTCTAACTTTAACATACTTAAAATACACCTAAAGTAAAGTTACAATAATTAACTAACCTAAGCTAGGTACAAAATTACTATTTACTAACTACCTAGTTAAAATAAATACAAACTTACCTGTGAAATAAAAATTAAACCTAAGCTTAAACTAAAAAAAAAAAAACTAGCATTACTTGTTTAAAAAAATCTAATAATACCAAAAATAAAAAACCTAACATTACTAAAAATAATAAAACGTAACAATACTAAAAAAAATATATACTTAAATTACAAAAAATAAAAAACTACCATTATAATAAATAACAAGTGAAATTATATTAGAATAGTTATTCTAATACCCCAAAATACCCCAAAATAAAAAAAACCTAATTTATAATAAACTAAAGTTAACAGCTCTCTTGCCAATAAATTAAACAAATACCCCCTAACATTACAAACCCCCAACCCCAACCCCCCAAATTAAAAAAAAACTAAGTAAAAATAAAACTAATCTATCCATTGCCCAGAATTTGTATGGGCATTGCCCTTAAAGGGGCATTCAGCTCTTTTACAGCCCATTAAAAATAAAAAAGCCTTAATCTAAAAAAAAAACACACCAAAAATAAAAAGCTACCATTAAAAAACAATAAAAAACAAAATTATCCAAAATAATAAAAATTATTCCTATTTTAATACCCCAGTTTAAAAAAAAAAAAAAAACACCCCAAAATAAAAAAAAAAGGGTAGGGAAAGGGAGGCTAGTAGAGCCAGATTAATAATTCTTTACCTAGGACTGTATGGCAACGCCCAGGTGCAAACAAAACCTTATATGAAGGAAAAAATAATAGCCAATGTGCAGACCCTTTAAATATTTAGATAATTATTATCAAAAAGGGAGATACTACAACAACCGCAATTAGATTGTTATAATGCATAGACAGGGATTGCAGCACATATTTTTTTATATAATTTTTAATTAGCTTTGTAAAATTCTAAAGCTCCGCTAAAATAGCGGTGTGTATAGATATATACTCATTCCCCACATTCACATATGCCACCCAGCGTTAAAGTTGAATAGAAGGTAACCACTAAATTAAAGAACACATGAATCGATGGGTCAAGAAGCGTGTTTGGACAAATGCACAAGCACAGATTGGCTGTGCAATTTTATTTTAGTTCACACAGAATGAAACCAGAAGAGCAAACAGGTATCGACTGTTTAAATTGACAACACCTCCACTAGAGGGTGGTTACGTGTAGGCGTAAAATCCGCCACCATAGTGATCATTGAGGATCTTTGTCAAAACAACACATGTATATAGATAAACAAACAGTGAATTTATACAACCAATATTACTTTAAAGATGAAAAATTGTAATGCTTAAGTCATATGCACTATACCTAAATTTGGCCAAATTGTGCAGGAAATATCCTCAAAATTATTACTGATAGAGGACAATATAGTCTGTAGGGGGCTAGAGAAAGCAACACCTGTAACAGCGGGCACCACCAACTGAATGAGAGGTATCAGGTGTCATGTTATCACATATCAGGATCTATGTTTCTTAACCCCAGTGTATACAGACTAATTGTTGAAAACTTAATAGCATTAAGCAGTATATACTATACATGTACTAGTTGAACAGTATTTCCAAAGACCAATAGAGGTTATGGGGATAGTATATAACAACTCCAGTATTCAGCGGGCACCACCAAATATAAAGGTATCCGGTGTCATGAAAAATATTGATTCTGGATCTATGTTAAAACTACCCCAAAGTAACTCTTTTTCGGTCTGTTACAGTTGTATAGAGAATGGAAATGAATTACAGCGCATTACAACTCATTTAATACATGACAGTGTCTGAATAGCATAAACAAACGTGTACACAGGTAGTGGTCACCCTTTTCAGGGCTTAGGCATGTCCCATTACTAGGATCTGTGTGTACAGATGGTGCATTTAAAACACCTTCGGATGTCCAGGTAAATGAGCTGAAAATTCAGATGGTAAACGTTCAGTTAATTATACAACCGTGTCTTTGCTTTCTGTAAAAGAACTTCCAAATGGTTTCCGTGTGTAGATAGATTCCAAATCAAACATGCTACAATCTAGCACAGCGTAGACGCCACAGCGATCTGTCCTTCGTGCATGTCCGTCTCCACTTCTTACGTCACTGCCGACGTACGTTTCACCCCCCACGTGACAACCAGAGAGCACAGGGGTTTCCTCAGGGCAAAAGCGGAAACCATTTGGAAGTTCTTTTACAGAAAGCAAAGACACGGTTGTATAATTAACTGAACGTTTACCATCTGAATTTTCAGCTCATTTACCTGGACATCCGAAGGTGTTTTAAATGCACCATCTGTACACACAGATCCTAGTAATGGGACATGCCTAAGCCCTGAAAAGGGTGACCACTACCTGTGTACACGTTTGTTTATGCTATTCAGACACTGTCATGTATTAAATGAGTTGTAATGCGCTGTAATTCATTTCCATTCTCTATACAACTGTAACAGACCGAAAAAGAGTTACTTTGGGGTAGTTTTAACATAGATCCAGAATCAATATTTTTCATGACACCGGATACCTTTATATTTGGTGGTGCCCGCTGAATACTGGAGTTGTTATATACTATCCCCATAACCTCTATTGGTCTTTGGAAATACTGTTCAACTAGTACATGTATAGTATATACTGCTTAATGCTATTAAGTTTTCAACAATTAGTCTGTATACACTGGGGTTAAGAAACATAGATCCTGATATGTGATAACATGACACCTGATACCTCTCATTCAGTTGGTGGTGCCCGCTGTTACAGGTGTTGCTTTCTCTAGCCCCCTACAGACTATATTGTCCTCTATCAGTAATAATTTTGAGGATATTTCCTGCACAATTTGGCCAAATTTAGGTATAGTGCATATGACTTAAGCATTACAATTTTTCATCTTTAAAGTAATATTGGTTGTATAAATTCACTGTTTGTTTATCTATATACATGTGTTGTTTTGACAAAGATCCTCAATGATCACTATGGTGGCGGATTTTACGCCTACACGTAACCACCCTCTAGTGGAGGTGTTGTCAATTTAAACAGTCGATACCTGTTTGCTCTTCTGGTTTCATTCTGTGTGAACTAAAATAAAATTGCACAGCCAATCTGTGCTTGTGCATTTGTCCAAACACGCTTCTTGACCCATCGATTCATGTGTTCTTTAATTTAGTGGTTACCTTCTATTCAACTTTAACGCTAGGTGGCATATGTGAATGTGGGGAATGAGTATATATCTATACACACCGCTATTTTAGCGGAGCTTTAGAATTTTACAAAGCTAATTAAAAATTATATAAAAAAATATGTGCTGCAATCCCTGTCTATGCATTATAACAATCTAATTGCGGTTGTTGTAGTATCTCCCTTTTTGATAATAATTATCAAAATAAAAAAAAACCTAATCTATAATAAACTACTGAAAAATACAAATCAGCCAATAGAAATGAGAGCTGCTTAAATCCTATTGGCTGTTCAAATCAGCCAATAGGATTTAAGCAGCTCTCATCCTATTGGCTGATTTGAATTTTTCAGCCAATAGCAATGCAACAGTACCCCAATATAAAAGGGGTACCTTGCATTCAATCTTCAGTGTGAGGTGAACAATCGCATGAAGAGGACCTCTATGTCAGACCGATGGACTTCCGCCTGGACCCCTGCCTGGACCTCCGCCTCCGCGCATCCAGCGACTGCTCCTCCTCCACTGGGATGAAGATAGAAGATGCTGGTCCCGCGATGGATGCAGATGGAGCCATCTGGATGAAGATGCTTCGCTGCTGGGATGAAGATCTTTCGCCAGACTTCCGGAACTGTGAGTAACGATTTTGGGGTTAGTGCTAGGATTTTTTTTTGGGGTGTTTTTTTTTAGATTAGGGCTTTTTTATATTTAATGGGCTGTAAAAGAGCTGAATGCCTTTTAAAGGGCAATACCCATACAAATGCCCTTTTCGTGGGCAATAGGTAGATTAGTTTTTTATTAGTTAGGTTTTATTTATTTTGGGGGAGTGGAGATTTGTAATGTTATGGGGATTTGTTTAATTTTTTTGGGCAAAAGAGCTGTTAACTTTAGGGCAATGCCCTACAAAAGGCCCTTTTAAGGGCTATTAGTAGCTTACTATAAATTAGGGTTTCTTTCATGTAATTGGCAAGAGTCCATGAGCTAGTGACGTATGGGATATACATTCCTAGGCTACCAGGAGGGGCAAAGTTTCCCAAACATCAAAATGCCTATAAATACACCCCCACTACACCCACAATTCAGTTTTTACAAACTTTGCCTCCTATCGAGGTGGTGAAGTAAGTTTGTGCTAAATTTCTACGTTGATATGCGCTTCGCAGCATGCTGAAGCTCGGTTTTCCTCTCAGAGTGCAGTGAATGACAGAGGGATTTGAAGGGAGTATTGCCTATTGAATGCTATGGTCATCCTATCGGGGATCTATTTCATAGGTTCTCTGTTATCGGTCGTAGAGATTTATCTCCTAACTCCCTTTTTAGATCGATGATATACTCTTATATACCATTACCTCTGCTGATTCTCGTTTCAGTACTGGTTTGGCTATCTACTATATGTAGATGAGTGTATTTTGGTAAGTAAGTCTTATTTTATTTATGACACTCTTAGCTATGGTTTGGCACTTTATATGTAAAGTTCTAAATATATATATTTTATACTTATATTTGCCATGATTCAGGTTAATCAGTATATTTCCTTCTTCTAGACTGTCACTTTCATTTTTGGGAAATGCATATAAATAAAAAAAATTCTTAGCTGAAAATTTTTCATTTGACTTTTTTTCTAAATTGCGGGCTGTTAGGCTCGCGGGTGCAAAAAAAGCTAGAATTTATTGCGTCATTTTTGACTAGAGACTTTTTTGGCGCGAGAATTACGTTTGTTTGACGTCAATAACGTCATTTCCGGCATCGTAGTTGACGCCGAGAGTTTTCACGTAGTTGTGTCATCTATGACGCTCGTGTTTGTTGCAGACGATTTTGGCGCCAAAAAATTTGTCAATTGTGGGCGTCATACTTGGCGCCAGTTTTTTTTACATTATTTAAGTCTTTGTTTCTTTTTGCTTCTGGTTACCAGAGGCTTATTCTGTTTGCATTTGTTCCCATTCCTGAAACTGTCATTTAAGGAATTTGATAATTTTGCTTTATATGTTGTTTTTTCTATTACATATTGCAAGATGTCGCAATCTGACCCTGTATCAGAATCTACTTCTGGAAAGCTGCTGCCTGATGTCGGTTCTACCAAAGCTAAGTGCATTTGTTGTAAACTTGTGGTAACTGTTCCTCCGGCTGTAGTTTGTGTTAGTTGTCATGATAAACTTTCAAAAGCAGACAATATTTCCATTAGTAATAATCCATTACCTGTTGTTGTTCCTTCAACATCTAATGTTCAGGATATTCCTGTTAATGTAAGAGAATTTGTTTCTAATTCTATTATGAAGGCCCTGTCTGTTATACCACCTTCTAATAAACGTAAAAGGTCTTTTAAAACTTCTCATAAATCCGATGAATTTTTAAATGACCGCCAACATTCTGATTTATCTATCTCTGATGAGGATCTATCTGGTTCAGAAGATTCTGCCTCAGATATTGACACTGACAAATCTTCATATTTATTTAAGATGGAGTTTATTCGTTCTTTACTTAAAGAGGTGTTGATTGCATTAGATATGGAGGAGTCTAGTCCTCTTGATATTAAAACCAGTAAACGTTTAAATTTGGTTTTTAAACCTCATGTAGTTATTCCAGAGGTTTTTCCAGTTCCTGATGCTATTTCAAATGTAATTTCTAGGGAATGGAATAGTTTGGGTACTTCATTTACTCTTTCTTTAAGGTTTAAGAAACTGTACCCTTTGCTGGCTGATAAATTGGAGTTTTGGGGAAAAATCCCCAAAGTTGATGGGGCTATCTCTACTCTTGCTAAACGTACTACTATTCCTACGGCAGATATTACTTCTTTTAAAGATCCTTTAGATAGGAAGCTTGAACCTTTTCTAAGGAAGGCTTATTTATGTTCAGGTAATCTTCTTAGGCCTGCTATTTCTTTGGCTGATGTTGCTGCAGCTTCTACTTTTTGGTTGGAGGCTTTAGTGCAACAAGTACCAGATCATAATGTGTATAGCATTGTTAAACTTCTTCAACATGCTAATAATTTTATTTGTGATGACATTTTTTATATCATTAGAATTGATGTCAGGTATATGTCTTTAGCTATTTTAGCTAGAAGAGCTTTATGGCTTAAATCTTGGAATGCAGATATGACTTCTAAGACAACGTTGCTATCTCTTTCTTTCCAAGGTAATAAATTATTTAGTTCTCAGTTGGATTCTATAATTTCAACTGTTACTGGGGGGGAAGGGAGCTTTTTTGCCTCAGGATAAAAAATCTAAGGGTAAATTTAGGGCTGCTAACTGTTTTCGTTCCTTTCGCCAGAATAAGGAACAGAAGCCTGACCCTTCAACTAAAGGAACGGTTTCCAATTGGAGGCCTTCTCCAGTCTGGAATAAATCCAAGCCTTTTAGAAAATCAAAACCAGCCCCCAAGTCCGCATGAAGGTGCGGCCCTTATTCCAGCACAGCTGGTAGGGGGCAGATTACGATTTTTCAAAGATGTTTGGATCAGTTAAATTCAAAATCATTGAATTTAGAACATTGTTTCTCAAGGGTACAGAATAGGTTTCAAGGTAAGACCGCCTGTGAGAAGGTTCTTTCTCTCACGCATTCCAGTAAACCCAGTAAAGGCTCAGGCTTTCCTGAAATGTGTTTCAGACCTGGAGTCATCTGGGGTAATTGTGCCAGTTCCATATCTGGAACAGGGTCTGGGGTTTTATTCAAATCTGTTCATTGTACCAAAGAAAGAGAATTTTTTCAGACAAGTTCTGGATCTAAAAATTTTGAATCGTTATGTAAGAATACCAACATTCAAAATGGTGACTATAAGGACTATTCTGCCTTTTGTTCAGCAAGGGCATTATATGTCCACAATAGACTTACAGGATGCATATCTTCATATTCCAATTCATCCAGATCACTATCAGTTCCTGAGATTCTCTTTTCTAGACAAGCATTACCAATTTGTTGCTTCCTTTTGGCCTAGCAACAGCTCCAAGGATCTTCTCAAAGGTTCTCGTGTCCTTCTCTCTGTAATCAGAGAGCGGGGTATTGCAGTGTTTCCTTATTTGGACGATATCTTGGTACTTGCTCAGTCTTTACATTCTGCAGAATCTCACACAAATCAACTCGTGTTGTTTCTTCAAAAACATGGTTGGAGGATCAATTTACCAAAAAGTTCTTTGATTCCTCAGACAAGGGTAACCTTTTTAGGATTCCTAATAGATTCAGTATCCATGACTTTGTCTTTAACAGACAAAAGACGTCTGAAATTGGTTTCAGCTTGTCGGAACCTTCAGTCTCAGTCATTCCCTTCAGTAGCTATGTGCATGGAAGTTTTAGGTCTCATGACTGCAGCATCGGACGCGATCCCCTTTGCTCGTTTTCACATGAGACCTCTTCAGCTTTGTATGCTGAACCTTTGGTGCAGGGATTATACAAAGATATCACAATTGATATCCTTAAATCCCAATACTCGACTTTCTCTGATGGTGGTTAAATCACCATCGTTTAGTTCAAGGGGCCTCTTTTCTTCGCCCAACCTGGACTGTGATTTCAACAGATGCGTGTCTTTCAGGTTGGGGAGCTGTCTGGGGATCTCTGACAGCGCAGGGGGTTTGGAAATCTCAAGAGGCAAGATTACCAATCAATATTTTGGAACTCCGTGCGATTTTCAGAGCTCTTCAGTTCTGGCCTCTTCTGAAGAGAGAACCGTTTATTTGTTTTCAGACAGACAATGTCACAACTGTGGCGTATGTCAATCATCAAGGTTGGACTCACAGTCCTCAGGCTATGAAAGAAGTATCTCGGATACTTGCATGAGCGGAATCCAGCTCCTGTCTAATCCCTGTGGTTCATATCCCAGGTATAGACAATTGGGAAGCGGATTATCTCAGTCGCCAGACTTTACATCCGAGAGAATGGTCTCTTCACCCAGATGTGTTTCTTCAGATTGTTCAGATACGGGGGCTTCCAGAAATAGATCTGATGGCTTCTCATCTAAACAGGAAACTTCCCAGGTATCTGTCCAGATCCAGGGATCCTCAGGCGGAAGCAGTGGATACGTTGTCACTTCCTTGGAATTATCAACCTGCTTATATCTTTCCGCCTCTAGTTCTTCTTCCAAGAGTGATTTTCAAAATCATGATGGAACGTTCGTTTGTACTGCTGGTGGCTCCAGCATGGCCACACAGGTTTTGGTATGCGGATCTTGTTCGGATGTCCAGTTGCCAACCTTGGCCACTTCCGTTAATGTCAGACCTTCTATCTCAAGGACCGTTTTTCCATCAGGATCTCAAATCATTAAATTTGAAGGTATGGAGATTGAACGCTTAGTGCTTAGTCATAGAGGTTTCTCTGACTCAGTGATCAATACTATGTTGCAGGCACGTAAATCTGTGTCTACATAGATTTATTACCGAATTTGGAAGACTTACATTTCATGGTGTTCCTCTCATAAGTTCTCTTGGCATTCTTTTAGAATAAAAAAATTGTAGGATGCTGCTGTTTATAAAACGTTCATATTTTATTGGAAACAATTAAAAACTTGATGCAGACATGCAGTAACAAGTGCTTAAAATAGCTATTCATGTCACAAACAGGCCAGTCTAGATTTTTGAAGCTACCACTGCAGAGGAGAGGGCCGTTGTTTGCTGCAGCTGGGCGTGCAGCCCTAATCACCAGTTGGAGCTCAGGTGATTTACACTTACTCGTTACTGCCAGGATCGGTGTATACTTTAAACAGCAATTTGCATTTGGTCTATCAAGTCTATCAAGTCCGTCCCGCAATTGGTCAGAAGTGGTCACGTGCAGAGTGACGTCAGACGCCATCGGAGGAATCCCACGATTACGGATGTGTGGTAAGGTCAAGAACCGAGGCTAAGGTATGACCAGGATTAGACGGGTGAGACTGTGGAGTTAACCGGAGAAGGTGAGACCATTTGCTTTGCTTATTACAGCCCACCACTAGCAGTTCAGATTGAAGAGTCGGCGGAGCACCGCTTACTTTTGTTTACTTATTCTTTTAGAATTCCTAGAATTTTACAGTTTCTTCAGGATGGTTTGGACAAGGGTTTGTCCACAAGTTCCTTGAAAGGACAAATCTCTGCTCTTTCTGTTCTGTTTCACAGAAAAATTGTTAATCTTCCTGACATTTGTTGTTTTGTTCAGGCTTTGGTTCGTATCAAGCCTGTCATTAAGTCAATCTCTCCTCCTTGGAGTCTTAATTTGGTTTTGAGAGCTTTACAGGCTCCTCCATTTGAGCCTATGCATTTTCTGGACATTAAATTACTTTCTTGGAAAGTATTGTTTCTTTTGGCTATCTCTTCTGCTAGAAGAGTTTCTGAATTATCTGCTCTTTCTTGTCTTCTTTTCTGATTTTTCATCAGGATAAGGCAGTTTTGCGGACTTCATTTAAATTTTTACCTAAGGTTGTGAATTCCAAAAATATTAGTAGAGAAATTGTTGTCCCTTCGTTGTGTCCTAATCCTAAGAATTCTTTGGAAAGATCTTTGCATTCTTTGGATGTGGTAAGAGCTTTGAGATATTATGTTGAAGCTACTAAAGATTTCTGAAAGACTACTAGTCTATTTGTTATCTTTTCTGGTCCTAAGAAAGGTCAGAAAGCTTCTGCTATTTCTTTGGCTTCTTGGTTAAAACTTTTGATTCATCATGCTTATGTGGAGTCGGGTAAATCCCCACCTCAGAGGATTACGGCTCATTCTACTAGGTCAGTTTCTACTTCCTGGGCTTTTAAGAATGAAGCTTCTGATGATCAGATTTGCAAAGCAGCAACTTGGTCTTCTTTGCATACTTTTACTAAATTCTACCATTTTTATGTTTTCTCTTCTTCAGAAGCAGTTTTTGGTAGAAAAGTTCTTCAGGCAGCTGTTTCAGTTTGATTCTTCTGCTTATAATTTCAGTTTTTTTCATTATAAGATTAAAACTTTTTTGATTTGGATTGTGGATTCTTTTTTCAGTGGAATTGGCTGTCTTTATTTCTATCCCTCCCTCTCTTGCATGAATTTCCACATCTTGGGTATTTGCTATCCCATATGTCACTAGCTCATGGACTCTTGCCAATTACATGAAAGAAAACATAATTTATGTAAGAACTTACCTGATGAATTAATTTCTTTCATATTGGCAAGAGTCCATGAGGCCCACCCTTTTTTGTGGTGGTTATTATTTTTTGAATAAAGCACAATAATTCCAATTCCTTGTTGATGCTTTTGCTCCTTTCTTATCACCCCACTTCTTGGCTATTCGTTAAACTGAATTGTGGGTGTGGTGGGGGGTGTATTTATAGGCATTTTGAGGTTTGGGAAACTTTGCCCCTCCTGGTAGGAATGTATATCCCATACGTCACTAGCTCATGGACTCTTGCCAATATGAAAGAAATGAATTTATCAGGTAAGTCCCTACATAAATTATGTTTTTTTTTTATTTTTGGGTGTTTTTTTTTTTTTTTTTATACGGGGTATTAGAATAGGAATAATTTTTATTATTTTGGATAATTTACGGCTAGATTTGGAGTTTTGTCGGTAACGACCCGAAAATCTAACGCCGGATTTTTTCTGGCCGCACCATAAAAATAACTCTGGTATTGAGAGTCCACATAAAGGCTGCGTTAGGCTCCAAAAAAGGAGCGTAGAGCATTTTTAACGCAGCTTCAACTCTCGATACCAGAGTTGCTTACGCAAGCGGCCAGCCTCAAAAACGTGCTCGTGCACGATTTCCCCATAGAAAACAATGGGGCTGTTTGAGCTGAAAAAAAACCTAACACCTGCAAAAAAGCCGCGTTCAGCTCCTAACGCAGCCCCATTGTTTGCTATGCGGAAACACTTCCTACGTCTACACCTAACACTCTAACATGTACCCCGAGTCTAAACACCCCTAACCTTACACTTATTAACCCCTAATCTGCCGCCCCCGTTATCGCTGACCCCTGCATATTATTATTAACCCCTAATCTGCCGCTCCGTAAACCGCTGCTACTTACATTATCCCTATGTACCCCTAATCTGCTGCCCCTAACACTGCCGACCCCTATATTATATTTATTAACCCCTAATCTGCCCCCCACAACGTCGCCTCCACCTGCCTACACTTATTAACCCCTAATCTGCCGAGCGGACCTGAGCGCTACTATAATAAAGTTATTAACCCCTAATCCGCCTCGCTAACCCTATAATAAATAGTATTAACCCCTAATCTGCCCTCCCTAACATCGCCGACACCTAACTTCAATTATTAACCCCTAATCTGCCGACTGGAGCTCACCGCTATTCTAATAAATGGATTAACCCCTAAAGCTAAGTCTAACCCTAACACTAACACTAACACCCCCTAAATTAAATATAATTTTAATCTAACGAAATTAATTAACTCTTATTAAATAAATTATTCCTATTTAAAGCTAAATACTTACCTGTAAAATAAATCCTAATATAGCTACAATATAAATTATAATTATATTGTAGCTATTTTAGGATTAATATTTATTTTACAGGCAACTTTGTATTTATTTTAACCAGGTACAATAGCTATTAAATAGTTAATAACTATTTAATAGCTAAAATAGTTAAAATAATTACAAAATTACCTGTAAAATAAATCCTAACCTAAGTTACAATTAAACCTAACACTACACTATCAATAAATTAATTAAATAAAATACCTATAATTACCTACAATTAAACCTAACACTACACTATCATTAAATTAATTAAATAAAATACCTATAATTATCTACAATTAAACCTAACACTACACTATCATTAAATTAATTAAATAAAATACCTATAATTATCTACAATTAAATCTAACAATACACTATCAATAAATTAATTAAATACAATATCTACAAATAACTACAATGAAATAAACTAACTAAAGTACAAAAAATAAAAAAGAACTAAGTTACAAAAAATAAAAAAATATCTACAAACATAAGAAAAATATTACAACAATTTTAAACTAATTACACCTACTCTAAGCCCCCTAATAAAACAACAAAGCCCCCCAAAATAAAAAAATGCCCTACCCTATTCTAAATTACTAAAGTTAAAAGCTCTTTTACCTTACCAGCCCTGAACAGGGCCCTTTGCGGGGCATGCCCCAAGAAGTTCAGCTCTTTTGCCTGTAAAAAAAAACATACAATACCACCCCCCCCAACATTACAACCCACCACCCACATACCCCTAATCTAACCCAAACCCCCCTTAAAAAAACCTAACACTAAGCCCCTGAAGATCATCCTATCTTGTCTTCACCTCACCAGGTATCACCGATCAGTCCTGGCTCCAAAATCTTCATCCAACCCAAGCGGGGGTTGGCGATCCATCATCCGGTGGCTGAAGAGGTCCAGAAGAGGCTCCAAAGTCTTCATCCTATCCGGGAAGAAGAGGCGATCCGGACCGGCAACCATCTTGATTCAAGCGGCATCTTCTATCTTCATCCGATGACGACCGGCTCCATCCTGAAGACCTCCACCGCGGACCCATCTTCTTCCGGCGATGTCCAACTGAAGAATGACGGTTCCTTTAAGGGACGTCATCCAAGATGGCGTCCCTCGAATTCCGATTGGCTGATAGGATTCTATCAGCCAATCGGAATTAAGGTAGGAATATTCTGATTGGCTGATGGAATCAGCCAATCAGAATCAAGTTCAATCCGATTGGCTGATCCAATCAGCCAATCAGATTGAGCTCGCATTCTATTGGCTGTTAGTTTATTTCATTGTAGTTATTTGTAGATATTGTATTTAATTAATGTATTGATAGTGTAGTGTTAGGTTTAATTGTAGGTAATTGTAGGTATTTTATTTAATTAATTTAATGATAGTATAGTGTTAGGTTTAATTGTAACTTAGGTTAGGATTTATTTTACAGGTAATTTTGTAATTATTTTAACTAGGTAACTATTAAATAGTTCTTAACTATTTAATAGCTGTTGTACCTGGTTAAAATAATTACAAAGTTGCCTGTAAAATAAATATTAATCCTAAAATAGCTACAATGTAATTATAATTTATATTGTAGCTATATTAGGGTTTATTTTACAGGTAAGTATTTAGCTTTAAATAGGAATAATTTATTTAATAAGAGTTAATTAATTTCGTTAGATTAAAATTATATTTAATTTAGGGGGGTGTTAGTGTTAGGGTTAGATTTAGCTTTAGGGGTTAATCCATTTATTAGAATAGCGGTGAGCTCCGGTCGGCAGATTAGGGATTAATAATTGAAGTTAGGTGTCGGCGATGTTAGGGAGGGCAGATTAGGGGTTAATACTATTTATTATAGGGTTAGTGAGGTGGATTAGGGGTTAATAACTTTATAATAGTAGCGGTGCGGTCCGCTTGGCAGATTAGGGGTTAATAAGTGTAGGCAGGTGGAGGTGACGTTGAGGGGGGCAGATTAGGGGTTAATAAATATAATATAGGGGTCGGCGGTGTTAGGGGCAGCAGATTAGGGGTACATAGCTATAATGTAGGTGGCGGCACTTTGCGGTCAGCAGATTAGGGGTTAATTATTGTAGGTAGCTGGCGGCGACGTTGTGGGGGGCAGATTAGGGGTTAATAAATATAATATAGGGGTTGGCGGTGTTAGGGGCAGCAGATTAGGGGTACATAGCTATAATGTAGGTGGCGGCGCTTTGCGGTCGGCAGATTAGGGGTTAATTATTGTAGGTAGCTGGCGGCGACGTTGTGGGGGGCAGATTAGGGGTTAATAAATATAATACAGGGGTCGGCGGTGTTAGGGGCAGCAGATTAGGGGTACATAAGTATAACGTAGGTGGCAGTCGGCAGATTAGGGGTTAAAAAAATTTAATCGAGTGGCGGCGATGTGGGGGGGCCTCGGTTTAGGGGTACATAGGTAGTTTATGGGTGTTAGTGTACTTTAGAGTACAGTAGTTAAGAGCTTTATGAACCGGCGTTAGCCCAGAAAGCTCTTAACTACTGACTTTTTTCCTGCGGCTGGAGTTTTGTCTTTAGATGTCTAACGCTCACTTCAGACACGACTCTAAATACCGGAGTTAGGAAGATCCCATTGAAAAGATAGGATACGCAATTGACGTAAGGGGATCTGCGGTATGGAAAAGTCGCGGCTGAAAAGTGAGCGTTAGACCCTATTTTGAGTGACTCCAAATACCGGAGTTAGCCTAAAACCAGCGTTAGGAGCCTCTAACGCTGGTTTTCACGGCTAACGCCAAACTCCAAATCTAGGCCTTAGTTTGTTATTTTTTGTAAGGGTAGTTTTTTTAATTTTTGTAATTTTAGTGTTTATTATTTTTTGTAATTGTAGTTTTAATTTTTTGTAATGTTAGGTTTCATTATTTTTAGTAATGTTAGGTTTTTTATTTTTGGTATTATTCAATTTTTTAAACAAGTAATGTTAGTTTTTTGTTTAGTTTAAATTAAGCTTTTATTTTTATTTCATAGGTAAGTTTGTATTTGTTTTAACTAGTTAGTTAGTAAATAGAAATATTGTAACTAGTTTAGTTTTTTTTTATTTCACAGGTAAGTTTGTATTTATTTTAAATAGGTAGTTAGTTACGGCCAGATTACGAGTTTTGCGTTATGAGGGGTGTGGTACTAACTTGCACGTTATTGTCACCGCTCACTTTCCTACAGAGCTAGTATTACAGGTTTTTATAAACCCGGCGTTAAAAGGCAAGACGTGAGCGTAGAGCAAATTTAAGCTCCATATCGCACTCCAATACCAGCGCTGCTTAAGTCAGCGGTGAGCTAGTTGTACGTGCTCGTGCACGATTTCCCCATAGACATCAATGGGGAGAGCCGTCTGAAAAAAAGTCTAACACCTGCAAAAAAGCAGCGTAAAGCTCCGTAACGCAGCCCCATTGATTCCTATGGGGAAACAAAATTTATGTTTACACCTAACACCCTAACATGAACCCCGAGTCTAAACACCCCTAATCTTACACTTATTAACCCCTAATCTGCCGCCCCCCGACATCGCCGACACCTACATTATATTTATTAACCCCTAATCTGCCGCTCCGGACATCGCTGACACCAACATTATACTTATTAACCCCTAATCTGCCGCCACTATAATAAACATATTAACCCCTAAACCGCCGTACTCCTGCCTTGCAAACACTAGTTAAATATTACTAACCCCTAATCTGCCGTCCCCAACGTCGCCACCACTATATTAAATTTATTAACCCCTAAACCTAAGTCTAACCCTAACCCTAACACCCCCTAACTTAAATATAATTAAAATAAATCTAAATAAAACCTACAATTAATAACTAAATCATTCCTATTTAAAACAAAATACTTACCTGTAAAATAAACCCTAAACTAGCTACAATATAACTAATAGTTACATTGTAGCTATCTTAGGGTTTATTTTTATTTTACAGGCACGTTTGTATTTATTTTAACTAGGTAGAATAGTTATTAAATAGTTGTTAACTATTTAATAACTACCTAGCTAAAATAAATACAAATTTACCTGTAAAATAAAACCTAACCTGTGTTACACTAACACCTAACACTACACTACAATTAAATAGATTACCTACATTTAATACAATTAAATAAATTAAATACAATTGCCTAAATTACAACCCCCCCCCCCCCCACTAAATTACACAAAATAAAAAACAAATTACAAGATATTTAAACTAATTACACCTAATCTAATAGCCCTATCAAAATAACCCCCCCCCCCCCCCATAAAAAGAAAACCATATCCTAAACTAAACTAACAATAGCACTTCAAATGGCCTTTTATGGGGCATTGCCCCAAAGAAATCAGCTTTTTTACCTGTAAAAATAAATACAAACAACCCCCCCAACAATAAAACCCACCACCCACACAACCAACCCCCCAAATAAAACCCTAATTAAAAAAACCTAAGCTCCCCATTGCCCTGAAAAGGGCATTTGTATGGACATTGCCCTTAAAAGGGCATTTAGCTCTATTGTGGCCCAAACCCTAACCTAAAAATTAAACCCACCCAATAAACCCTTAAAAAAACCTAACAATAAACCCTGAAGATCCACTTACAGTTTTTACATGTATTTAATTGTATTTAATTAAGGTAATTTATTTAATTGTAGTGTAAGGTTAGGTGTTAGTGTAACTCAGGTTAGGTTTTATCTTACAGATAAATTTGTATTTATTTTAGCTAGGTAGTTAGTAAATAGTTAATAACTATTTATTAACTATTCTACCTAGTTAAAATAAATACAAACTTGCTTGTAAAATAAAAATAAACCCTAAGCTAGATACTGTAGCTAGCTTAGGGTTTATTTTACAGGTAAGTATTTAGTTTTAAATAGGAATTATTTAGTTATTAATAGTAGGTTTTATTTAGATTTATTTTAATTATATTTAAGTTAGGGGGTGTTAGGGTTAGGGTTAGACTTAGGTTTAGGGGTTAATAAATTTAGTATAGTGGCGGCGACGTTGGGGCGGCAGATTATGGGTTAATAAATGTAGGTAGGTGGCGGCGATGTTAGGGACAGCAGATTAAGGGTCAATAATATTTAACTAATGTTTGCGAGGCGGGAGTGAGGCAGTTTAGGGGTTAATATGTTTATTCTAGTAGCGGCGATATCTGGAGCAGCAGATTAGGGGTTAATAATTTAATTTTAGTGTTTGCGATGCGGGAGGGCCTCGGTTTAGGGGTTAATAGGTAGTTTATGGGTGTTAGTATACTTTTTAGCACTTAAGTTATGAGTTTTATGCTACAGCTTTGTAGTGTAAAACTCATAACTACTGACTTTAGAATGCGTTACGAATCTTGCAGGATAGGCTGTACCGCTCACTTTTTGGCCTAAAAAAAAAAAAAGCTTGTAATACCGGCGCTATGGAAGTCCCATTGAAAATAGACTAAACGCAAATTGCGTAAGTTGATTTGCAGTAAGGCCAAAAAAGTGTGCAGGACAGCTGTACCTACAAGACTCGTAATAGCAGCGGTAGAAAAATAGCAGCGTTATGAGCCTTAATGCTGCTTTTTTACTCATAACGCGAGACTCGTAATCTAGCCGTTAGTTAATAATTGTAACTTTACTTTAGGTGTATTTTAATTATGTTAACGTTAGGGGTGTTAGGTTTAGGGGTTAATAGTTTAATTTAGCTAGTTGCCATGTGGGGGGGCTGCGGTTAAGAGGTTAATTATTTTATTTAGTGTTTGCGATGTGGGGGGACAGCGGTTTAGAGGTTAATAGGTTTAGTTAGTGTTGGCGATGTGGGGGGCGGCAGTTTAGGGGTTAATAGGTTTAGTTAGTTTTGGCGAAATGCGGGTGGACATTGGTCTAGGGGTTAATAGCTTTATTTAGTGTTTTAGTTAGTGTCGGCGATAATCTTTACCCGCTAATATGTTAGTGGGGTTTGATGTCAGATGGGGTTTGTCAGCCCTCTACTTTATGGTACTTTTTTATATTTAAGAAGTGGTAAATTCTCTCTCTTTTTTAAGTAATTTGTCCTTATTTTACTCAGCTGTTTCAACCCTCTATTTGAAGCAGAATTGATTGAAATATAATTACAAGGGTCTGCACCAACTAAAAATATTTTTGGAGTTATAATATTTAATAGAGGCAATAATGATCCTTCAAATTTGTTAAAACAATATTTAAATAATGATCTTTCATAGGCGTGATAAAATTATTTATGTTTAATTTACCTTTAGTTTTAATTTGAGGCCATTCATACCAATGACACTAATAAGGTAACATTTTATAGACTAAGTATATGATAAACTAATCCTAAACATTGTCAGCCCATACCTAAGTCGTGTTATTTTTCTAATTGCGGTTTACTCTCTTGAGCTTCCAGTAGAGTTACGTACAACCCAGCATTTCCAGGAGACATTATGGTACAGGGAGGTGATTGGGACTTGTGTGAGGTGGCCATCTGTATATTATAGGCAGATATGTGATAGAAGGGGTGAGGTCTGGTGTGCATTTGACGTTTGGCTGAGGGGGGGGAGATGCAGGAGGAACACAGGGCAGACCCCCTAACCCATAATCCTGCAGTAGCTAGGGCATTGTGGAGGTAGTAAGTTCTAATCTAGAGGATATTGTAGTCACATGATACAGGGGAACAACTAGCCAAGCATCTAGCAAAATTGTTCCACCTGTTAATATAAAATTAGACATATAGGGGTAGATTTATCATAGTGTGAGCGGACATGGTACGATGTAGCGTATCATGTCCGCTGCACATCGATAAATGCCGACAGCACACGCTGTCGGCATTTATCATTGCACCAGCAGTTCTTGTGCCGCCCCCTGCAAATTCGCTACCAATCGGCCGCTAGCAGGGGGTGTGAATCAACCCGATCTTATTCGATCGGGTTAATTTATGTCCTCAGCCTCAGAGCAGGCGGACAAGTTATGGAACAGCGGTCTTTAGACAAAAGAAAAAGTACAGACAAAGGAAAAAAGTAAACACAATACATAAGTAATTATTAACTTGATATAATCTGTTATAAATTTCTTCAGATTTGTATCTGCAGTTGTGATAAAGCAGATAAATGTAAAAGATGGATATATCTCGCTTACGGTTTCATGCATGATATTCTTTTTATCATGCCAAAAAGAGTTTAGATGCAGATTATTTATACTAAAAGGCATATAGGGAAATGATTCACACTCACAGCCCTAAAGGCAAATGACATTTCAGGCTAGACAATGTTGCTAATATAGCAAAAAAATATCATTTTTTAAAGAAATAGACAGCAGAATAAATTTGCTTTGCGAGCAAATTAAGAGTAGCAGAGATAGAAATTCCCGGTTGCCTGGTTAAAAAATGCTTAGGTAGATAAAGAGCATGCCAAAATGCACTGCCGTCTACAGTCACATTAAACGCTCTTATTATTATTAATGCAATGCATCCTGAGATAACTTTTGGAATGTTGCTTAGTAATCTGGTTCGTTTACATTGAAGAAAAATAAAATAGAGACAAAAAGCAATTTAAATATGCTTATTGCAAAGTGCAAACATTTAAAAAGTTGTTAAAGAAACAAAAAAGTGCCATATATAAATTTGTTAGAGCATTTTACTATTGCACTATTGCTTGCAAAATAGATTAAATACATAGTTAAAGGAGCAGTAAATACAGTAGAAATGCATAATCAACAAATGTATGATAACAAAACAATGCAATAGCACTTAGGGGCATATTTATCATGTTCTGTATGGAGCTTGATGCCGCTTGTGTCCAGCGAGCCTGAAGGCTCGCCAGAAACAGAAGTTAGGAGACAGCTCCATAACTTGTCCGCCTGCTCTGAGGCCGCGGACAGAAATCAACCCGATCGAATATGATCGGGTTGATTGACACCCCCTGCTAGCGGCCAATTTGCAGGGGGCGGCATTGCACCAGCAGTTTACAAGAACTGCTGGTGCAATGATAAATGCCGACAGCGTATGCTGCTTGCATTTATTGTTGTGCGGCGGACATGATACGGTACTTCGTATAATGTTTGCTCGCACATTGTTAAATATGCCCCTTAGTCTGAACTTCATATGAGAATAAGATTTTTTTACTGACAAATTTCAGTTATGTCTATTTCCACTCCCCCTGTATCATGTGACAGTCATCAGCTAATCACAAATGCATATACGTATATTCTGTGAATTCTTGCACATGCTTAGTAGGTGACTCAAAAAGTGTAAATATAAAAACACTATGCACATTTTCTTAATGCAAACAATCAAATTTTCCAGCCACCGAGTATCTTTTTAAAAATCTCTTAATTTTCTTAGGCAGGGTCAATAAGTATAACAAACAAACTAAAAGGTCTTTTAAAAAGATACTCGGTGGCTGGAAAATGTGATTGTTTGCAGTTCAGTGGAGACCTGGCCAATCTCTTTCCTTGCCCCACTCTGAAGAGTGTGCTGTCTTCCCCCCGTGGATAAACACATTTTATTAATGGAAGTAAATTGGAAAGTTGTTTAAAATTGCATGCTCTGTCTGTATTATGACCGTTTAATTTTGACTTGAGTGTTCCTTTTAAGGGACATGGAGCCCAAACATTTTCTTTCATGATTTAGACATAGCATGCAATTTTAAACTTCTTTCAAATGTACTTCAATTATCTCTTTTGGTTTATTTTGTTGGTATCGTTTGTTGAAAAGCATACCTAGGTAGGCTCAACAGCAATGCACTACTAGCTTACATAAAGTGATGTGCTGATCCTGAGTCTTTTTAGGTATACTTTTCAACAAGTGATATCAAGAGAAATAAGTAATTTGTTTAAAAGAAGACAACTGAAAAAGTCTCTTAACACTTTATGTTCTATCTGAACTGTGAAAACTTTATTTTGACTTTTATGTCCCTTTAAAGTTAACAAGACCCTCATTAATATTTATTTTTTTGTGCTTAGAAAATCTAAGCTAACGCGTTTTGCACATTTCCGCCTTCACCTGCAATAGACAAACAAAATGTATTTAAAATATTTATTAAATTATTATTTTTATTTTAATAATATTTTTTATTTTAAAATTAAAGGTACAATAAGATGTGGTTGCATACACATCAACATAAGTCGAACTGTGGTTGGGACTCGCAGGCCCCTTAGGACCAAACATTAGCACAAAAGTATCATCCAATCACATAAAGTATGGTAAACATAATGAGTGGAATTTTGGGAGTCAAGGACAAATCAACATAAGTCAAACTGTGGTTGGGACTCACAGGCCCCTTAGGATCAAACCTTAACATAAAGGTATCATCAAAAAACATAAAGAATGGTAAACATAATGAGTGGAATTTTTGGGAGCCAAGGTAGGGGAGGGGTTGGAAAAGGTCTAGAGGGTTAGAGAATTGCAAGTAGGCTAGGGTGGTGATAGTTGGATAGAAATGCCGGATTATATGAATGTTCTTCATTGGGTTTAAAGGTCGGTGTTTCCAATCAGCCCAGAACATTTCAAAAAGGTCAGAGTTTTTCGAGAGAGTGGAAAACACTTTTTTCCATGGAGTATATATAGGCCATGGTATTAACTATAGAAGACCAGTTAGGGGGAGCCTCTACTTTCCATGATCTGACTATGGGTAGTTTTACAGCTGAAAGGAGGTAAACGCAGAAGTAGCTGTGGTGCTTGGGCAAAAAGTGTGTTCCTATGTGCAACAGGGCCACGGCTGGTTACTTGGGAAGGAATAGCCCTATTCTAGGTAGTGCAGTGATGCAAGTGTTCCAGAGAGGTTTACGTTTTGGGCAATCCCACCAGTTATGTTTCATATCTCCTATTTAGCCACAATTTCTTCAGCATTTACATCAGGTATTAAAACACATTTGGGCTAAGTGTGAACGTAATACCAATGTGTGAGGAGTTTAAAATCGGTCTCGTAAAGTATGATGCAGTGTATGGCTTTTTTAGTGAGCATGATGAGGCATGTTGCCAAGTTTGAGAAGGAATGGAGATGTTAAGGCTGTCTTCCCACTTCATTATATTTGGGGCTTTATCTATGGGAAAAGCCCCTTCCATGAGGCTATAATGTATGGACATACAGTAGGTCTGTGTAGTCTTCCGCCTTGTTACCATCTTGACTCCCAGATAGTCAACTGGCGTGAGAGTGTTGGTTTGAATCCCCAGCTATTTAATAGGCTTATAACTCAGGTATAATCAAAAGGCAAAAATGGTGGTACATGGAAAGAACCCCCTATTTGGTCTAGCAGGATGAAGTGGCCCTGTGGAGAGGTGGATCATATATCTGATATTGTCTTGAGTCCTAATCATGTCCATGTGTTGGGGTGGGAATAAGGGAGGCCTGTGAGAAGGCCCGACAATGTAGTTATGGGGGAAGGGTGAGGAGCTATTAATTGGTAATGTCTGATTCTATCCCAGGTAGCAAGGCATTCTATAATTATTGAATTGTTGATGGAAAGGTTTTTGTGGTAAAGGGGAGGGGTCCATATTAAATCTCGTAGGTGAGTATGAAAAGGTAAAGAGGCCTGCTCGATATCCCTCCATTTACTGTGAGATTTTGTGACCCCCCCATTGGGAGATATGAGTGAGCATTGCTGCCTCATAGTATCTTGTTACAATGGGGAGGCTACCCCCCATGCTGTCTGGGATACTGTAAGGACTTGTGGGCTATGCAAGGGGGTTTGCCTATTTTTGTACATTCGCTTTGGAATTGAGGTGAGAGTTGCTTGGGGACCCTAAGCAGGAAGCATCGGAATAAGTATGTCAATTTAGGTAAAAATCTAATTTTGAGGGCTGTAATTTGTCCTAGCCAAGAGATGGAGTCAAAGCTCCATTTCTGTTTTAGGGATCTTAATTCAGTTAATAATGGGCGATAATTTTCATTGATGGTTTGGGAAATGTTACTCGACAACTTGATTCCTAGATGTGTTATGTGGTTGTCAGTCCATGTAAAACGGTAGTTGTAGCGTAGTTGTTGGGAGAGTTCCAAGGGATAGCCCCAAGCATGGATTTCTGTCTTGTTATAGTTTAATATATGAAAGGATAGGCTGCCAAAAGTTTTAAGGATTTCTAACACCACCTAGTTGGTGTGGTGGAGAAAATCGTGACATTGTCTGCAAATAACGCAATTTTGTGTACTGTGCCATGTAGTGTAATTCCCTCTAGGTGTCTATCTGTTCTGATTTGTTCTGCTAGCAGTTTTATAGCTAAGGCAAAAAGTAGGGGAGATAAAGGGCAGCCTTGTCTTGTGCCGTTAGTTATGGAAAATAGGGGGGAGTTAAATCCTAAATTGTGGGCTATGGCTGTGGGTGTGGAATATACGGCTTTTATGGCTAGTAAGGTTTGATCTGGAAATTTAAAATGTTCAAGTACCTTCCACAAATATCCCCTCCTAACTCGTTCAAAAGCCTTCTCAGCATTCAAGGAGATGACTGAGAAGGGTTTGTTGAGTCTCTTAGATTCAAGGAGAATATGAAGTAGTCATCTGGTGTCATCTGGGCCCTCCCTACCTTGAACAAAGCCCACTTGATCTGGGTTAATGATGTCAGGGAAGTAGTTTGGAAATGCGGTTAGTGAGTATTTTAGAGTATATCTTAATATCCACGTTGATCAGTGAGATAGGTCTGTAATTGGTACAGAAAGAGGGGTCCTTGTCTGGTTTTGGGATGGTTACAAAGGAGCCTTCGATAAATTCCCTTTGAAATGTGCCTTCTTTGCTTGTGAGGCTAAAAAAATCTTTCCAATTAGCCAATAGAATGCAAGCTCAATCCTATTGGCTGATTGGATCAGCCAATAGGATTGAACTTCAATCCTATTGGCTGATTGCATCAGCCAATAGTATTTTTCCTACCTTAATTCCGATTGGCTGATAGAATCCTATCAGCCAATCGGAATTCAAGGGACGCCATCTTGGATGACGTCATTTAAAGGAACTGTCATTCGTCGGGTATTCGTCGGCCAGGAAGGATGCTCCGCGTCGGCTGGCTTGAAGATGGACCCGCTCCACTCCGGATGGATGAAGATAGAAGATGCCGCCTGGATGAAGCCTTCTGCCCGTCTGGAGGTCCTCTTCTGCCCGGATCGGATGAAGACTTCTGCCCCTCTGGAGGTCCACTTGTGCCCGGCTGGGTGAAGATGGCTCAAGGTAGGGAGATCTTCAAGGGGTAGTGTTAGGTTTTTTTTAAGGGGGGATTGGGTGGGTTTTAGAGTAGGGTTGGGTGTGTGGTATTTTTTTTACAGGTAAAAGAGCTGATTACTTTGGGCCAATGCCCCACAAAAAGCCCTTTTAAGGGCTATTTGTAATTTAGTATAGGGTAGGGATTTTTATTATTTTGGGGGGCTTTTTTATTTTATTAGGGGGATTAGATTAGGTGTAATTAGTTTAAAATTCTTGTAATTATTTTTTTATTTTCTGTAATTTAGTGGTTTTTTTTTTGTACTTTAGTTAATTTTATTTAATTGTAATTAGTTTTATTTAATTGTAGTTAATGTATTTAATTATTTTAATGATAGTGTAGTGTTAGGTGTAATTGTAACTTAGGTTAGGATTTATTTTACAGGGAGCTTTGTATTTATTTTAGGTAGGTAGTTATTAAATAGTTAATAACTATTTAATAACTATTTAATAACTATTCTACCTAGTTAAATTAAATACAAAGTTGCCTGTAAAATAAAAATAAAACCTAAGTTAACTACAATGTAACTATTAGTTATAGTGTAGCTATGGGTGTTAGGGTTAGGGTTAGACTTAGGTTTAGGGGTTAATATGTTTATTATAGTGGCGGTGGTGTAGGGGGGGCAGATTAGGAGTTAATAAATATAATGGAAGTGGCGATGTGCTCCGGGAGCGGCGGTTTAGGGGTTAAACAATTTATTTAGTTGCGGCGGGGTCCGGGAGCGGCGGTTTAGGGGTTAAACAATTTATTTAGTTGTGGTGGTTTAGGGGTTAATACATTTATTAGAGTTGCGGCGGGGTTCGGGAGCGGCGGTTTAGGGGTTAATAACTTTATTTAGTTGTGGGGGGGCTCCGGGAGCGGTGGTTTAGGGGGTAAAACAGTTTAGTTTAGTGTGGGTGCTTAGTGACAGTATAGGAAGAAAGCTGGGAAAAAGCCGAAGAGCAGCAAGATCGATGACTGTTAGTTAACAACTGTCCGCTGCTCATCGCACCGTACTTGGTGCATGGCTTTTTGACAGCTTTCTTGATAAATTTGGCGAACGTATTCAGGTCTGCGGTGGCGATGTTAGGCGATCTTAGGCGAGCGTATTGGTGCCGTCGAATGCAAGAAAGTCGACGGCTTGAAAAATAGAGGCCTATTACTGTGCTTACACCCCATACATTCCCTTATTTTTCTATGGATAATTCTTGTATACAGTATATGTCTTGTAAAAAATAGCTGAGTAGCCAACCGGTCCCAGGGCCTTAAAGGATTTACATTTTTTAACCACCTGTTTAATTTCTTGGAGGATGAAAGGGTTAGCTAGGATGTCCCTCTGATCAGTGGTAGGGGTCGAGAGTTTAAGAGTGTAAGAAGGTTAAGATAACCTCTTGGGAGGCTGGGTTTATTGTTTCGTGTTTCTGTATATTGTATAGAGCCCAATAGAATTCACTGAATGTTTGACCAATCTGGGAGGAAAGTCTAAGGGTTTGGTCTTTATGCTTTATCATGTGCATACGTGTGGCATCGGCACATTGTCTCAATCTATTGGCCAGAACGGTATCGGCCTTGTTACTTTTAGAGTAAAAAAGTTGTTTCAGTTTGGTAAGATGAAATTGTGTCCTCTTAACCCCTTAATGACCGCAGCACTTTTCCATTTTCTGTCCGTTTGGGACCAAGGCTATTTTTACATTTCTGCGGTGTTTGTGTTTAGCTGTAATTTTCCTCTTACTCATTTACTGTACCCACACATATTATATACCGTTTTTCTCGCCATTAAATGGACTTTCTAAAGATACCATTATTTTCATCATATCTTATAATTTACTATAAAAATTTTTATAAAATATGAGGAAAAAATTGAAAAAAACACACTTTTTCTAACTTTGACCCTCAAAATCTCCTACACTTCAACAACTACCAAAAAACTCCCATGCTAAATAGTTTCTAAATTTTGTCCTGAGTTTAGAAATACTCAATGTTTACATGTTCTTTGCTTTTTTTGCAAGTTATAGGGCAATAAGTACAAGTAGCACTTTGCTATTTCCAAAAATCTTTTAAAAAAATTAGCGATAGTTACATTGGAACACTGATATCTGTCAGGAATCCCTGATTAACCCTTCACATATATATATTTTTTAAAAGAACACAACCTAAGGTATTAAACATGGGGTATTTTGACTCTTTCCATGCAACTATTTTACCACCAATCTATGCCAAAGTTTGAAAAAAAAAAAAAAAAGTGGTGATTTTTTGACAAAATAGCAATTCAAGAATACATTTACTGAGAACGTTAAGGGTTACTGCCAAATAACACCCCAATATGTCTTCAGCAGCATCTCCTGAGTACAGTGATACCACCCATGTATAGGTCTGTTGGGTTCTCTGGGGGCTAAAAGGCCTTATTTTTAGGGGGCGCATTCCAGTTTTTTAATTTGGAATTTTCACATCTGTCGTCATGCACCCATGTCCTATTTGGGACATTTCTGAAGCCGGACAATGCAAATTACCCCCATCAAACCATATATTTTTAAAAAGTAGACACCCTAGGGTATTTCAAATGCTGGTATTTTAACACTTTGCATGCACTAATTCAACCACCAGTCTTTGTCAAACTTTTGGGTAGTCATTTTGGTGTGTTATTTTTCACACGCATTGTACTTTAGGCATGGATTCTCAGTTCCTGTTATATGTTACTGACCAAAAACACCTCAATATGTATTCAACAACATCTCCTGAGTACAGTGATACCACCCATGTATAGGTGTGTCGGGTTCTCTGGGGGCTAAAAGGCCTTAATTTTAGGGGGCGCATTCCAGTTTTTCAACTTGGAATTTTCACATCTGTCATCATGCACCCATGTCCTATTTGGGACATTTCTGAAGCCGGCCAATGTAAATTACCCCCATAAAACCATATATTTTTGAAAAGTAGACACCCTAGGGTATTTCAAATGCTGGTATTTTAACACTTTCCATGCACTAATTCAACCACTAGTCTTTGTCAAACTTTTAGGTAGTCATTTTTTTGCATTATTTTTCACACACATTGTACTTTAGGCATATATTCTCAGTCCCTGTTATGTGTTACTGCCAAAAAAAACCTTAATATGTATTCAACAACATCTCCTGAGTACAGTGATACCACCCATGTATAGGTGTGTCGGGTTCTCTGGGGGCTAAAAGGCCTTAATTTTAGGGGGCGCATTCCAGTTTTTCAACTTGGAATTTTCACATCTGTCATCATGCACCCATGTCCTATTTGGGACATTTCTGAAGCCGGCCAATGTAAATTACCCCCATCAAACCATATATTTTTGAAAAGTATACACCCTAGGGTATTTCAAATGCTGGTATTTTAACACTTTCCATGCACTAATTCAACCACTAGTCTTTGTCAAACTTTTAGGTAGTAATTTTTTGCATTATTTTTCACACACATTGTACTTTAGGCATATATTCTCAGTCCCTGTTATGTGTTACTGCCAAAAAAAACCTTAATATGTATTCAACAACATCTCCTGAGTACAGTGATACCACCCATGTATAGGTTTGTCGGGTTCTCTGGGGGCTAAAAGGCCTTAATTTTAGGGGGCACATTCCAGTTTTTCAACTTGGAATTTTCACATCTGTCATCATGCACCCATGTCCTATTTGGGACATTTCTGAAACCGGCCAATGTAAATTACCCCCATCAAACCATATATTTTTGAAAAGTAGACACCCTAGGGTATTTCAAATGCTGGTATTTTAACACTTTCCATGCACTAATTCAACCACTAGTCTTTGTCAAACTTTTAGGTAGTCATTTTTTTGCATTATTTTTCACACACATTGTACTTTAGGCATATATTCTCAGTCCCTGTTATGTGTTACTGCCAAACAAAACCTCAATATGTATTCAACAACATCTCCTGAGTACAGTGATACCACCCATGTATAGGTGTGTCGGGTTCTCTGGGGGCTAAAAGGCCTTAATTTTAGGGGGCGCATTCTAGTTTTTCAACTTGGAATTTTCACATCTGTCATCATGCACCCATGTCCTATTTGGGACATTTCTGAAGCCGGCCAATGTAAATTACCCCCATCAAACCATATATTTTTGAAAAGTAGACACCCTAGGGTATTTCAAATGCTGGTATTTTAACACTTTCCATGCACTAATTCAACCACTAGTCTTTGTCAAACTTTTAGGTAGTCATTTTTTTGCATTATTTTTCACACACATTGTACTTTAGGCATATATTCTCAGTCCCTGTTATGTGTTACTGCCAAAAAAAACCTCAATATGTATTCAACAACATCTCCTGAGTACAGTGATACCACCCATGTATAGGTGTGTCAGGTTCTCTGGGGGCTAAAAGGCCTTAATTTTAGGGGGCGCATTCCAGTTTTTCAACTTGGAATTTTCACATCTGTCATCATGCACCCATGTCCTATTTGGGACATTTCTGAAGCCGGCCAATGTAAATTACCCCCATCAAACCATATATTTTTGAAAAGTAGACACCCTAGGGTATTTCAAATGCTGGTATTTTAACACTTTCCATGCACTAATTCAACCACTAGTCTTTGTCAAACTTTTAGGTAGTCATTTTTTTGCATTATTTTTCACACACATTGTACTTTAGGCATATATTCTCAGTCCCTGTTATGTGTTACTGCCAAAAAAAAACCTCAATATGTATTCAACAACATCTCCTGAGTACAGTGATACCACCCATGTATAGGTGTGTTGGGTTCTCTGGGGGCTAAAAGGCCTTATTTTTAGGGGGCGCATTCCAGTTTTTCAACTTGGAATTTTCATATCTGTCATCATGCACCCATGTCCTATTTGGGACATTTCTGAAGCCGGGCAATGTAAATTACCCCCATCAAGCCATATATTTTTGAAAAGTAGACACCCTAGGGTATTTCAAATGCTGGTATTTTAACACTTTCCATGCACTATTTCAACCACTAGTCTTTGTCAAACTTTTGGGTAGTCATTTTTTTTGTGTTATTTTTCACACACGTTGTACTTTAGGCATATATTCTCAGTCCCTGTTATGTGTTACTGCCAAAAAAAACCTTAATATGTATTCAACAACATCTCCTGAGTACAGTGATACCACCCATGTATAGGTGTGTTGTGTTCTCTGGGGGCTAAAAGGCCTTATTTTTAGGGGGCGCATTCCAGTTTTTCAACTTGGAATTTTCACATCCCATGCACCCATGTCCTATGTAGGACATTTCTGAAGCCGGCCAATGTAATTTACCCCCATCAAACCATATATTTTTGAAAAGTAGACACCCTAGGGTATTTCAAATGCTGGTATTTTAACACTTTCCATGCACTAATTCTTTGTCAAACTATTAGGCAGTCATTTTTTGTGTGTTATTTTTCACACACATTGTACTTTAGACATGAATTCTCAGCTCCTGTTATGTGTTACTGCCAAAGAAGACCCCAATATGTGTTCACCAACATCTCCTGAGTACAGTGATACCACCTATGCATAAGTTTCTTGGCTTGTTCGGGGGGTGTAATGCCAAATGTCCAACATGCGTTTGTGATTTTTTTTCACATTTAACATATTTTCTTTGCCTATTGTCTTTTTGGGGGTATTTTAACATACCCCAATTTATTTATTGCCATGAATGTGCATATTTTTGAAATGTTGACACCCCAAGGTATTGTATATGGTGTGCTTTGATGCATTTGAAGTAACTGTTTTAGCTAAAAAAATTGGAGAAAGTGTATGGTGGCATTTTTTCAATTTTCATTTTTACACACACATTGCTTTTTGACTATGATTTAGGAGAGACTGTTGTAAGTTAGTGCAAAAAAATACTTCAGGTTGTTTTCTGCTAGGCACCCCGAGTACACCTATGCCCCCCATGCATAGGTTTGCCAGGATTTTGGGAAGGTTATGTTACAATTTTATGACTTGTGATTTTAGTTATTAAGTGAGAGTATTTCTTCTGATAGGCCTATCTTTAGTTTGGGGCCTATTGTAAACCCCACTTTTATTTATTGCCATGAATGTGCATATTTTTGAAATGTTGACACCCCAATTTATTGTATATGGTGTGCTTTGATGGCTTTTTAGCCAAAAAAATTGGAGAAAGTGTATGGTGGCAATTTTTCAATTTTCATTTTTACACACACATTGCTTTTTGACTATGATTTAGGAGAGACTGTTGTAAGTTAGTGCAAAAAAAATACTACAGGTTGTTTTCTGCAAGGCACCTTGAGAACACCTATGTCCCCCATGCATAGGTTTGACAGGGGTTTTTGTAAAAAAAAAAAAAAAGAACAGCCCCATTTTAGAAAAAAAAAATATATTAGTGAAATGTAAAAATCTGGCACATTAAAAGTAAAAAAATAACAACAAAAAAATTAACAGTAAACATAACAAAAACAAATTACAGCAAATGTATTTATTTTTTAAAAATTGACCATTGTATGGTACCGCTTGAAGCAGTCCCCAATGCAGAGTCCAGGCTGTCCAGGGCAATCAGGACAGTGATATACAGTGTCCCTTCTCTGCCCCCTCTTGGTACAGAATCTGCATTTTTTTTGTGGTTTCTGCTTTGTGGCAGTAGGGGGGATTTTAAAAATAAAATGAGTAGCCCCAACTCTGCTCTCTCCCATCACCGCCCGGGGAGCAGGTGCATCATGGTACAAAATCCCCGAAATGATCTGGAGCTGAAATTGTAAAAAAGTCTGTTTCATTCCGGGGTTTGCTTTTTTGAACAACAAAAAAGCGTTGTGGGTTGCAATCTGCATTAGGTAAATTGCAACCTTTTTGTACCAGGCCCTTGTCTTCCGCATAATTAGGTAGGGCTGCAGCAGCTGATCTGCCAGATCAACCCCACCCATATGTCGGTTATAAGACTTGATGCACACTGGCTTCCTTATGATCTCAGCTCTGCCACGTACAGAGACCGCCACCATCCTCTCTGTGTGGATGGTGGTAAGAAGGTATACATCCTTCTTGTCTCTGTACTTCAGTGCCAATAGCTCCTCTTGGCGCAGAGCAGAGGTCTCCCCCCTTCGTAGCCGGGTGCGTACAAGTTGTCCTGGGAAACCTTTGCGGTTCTTTTTAATAGTACCGCAAGCTACTGTATCAAAGCAATACAGTAGCTTGAACAAAAGGACACTTGTATAAAAATTGTCTAAGTACAAGTGATACCCTTTGTTCATTAGGGGTAATATCAGGTCCCAGACAATCTTGCCAGTGGTTCCCATATGTTCTGGGCAACCTGGAGGGTCAAGGTGGCTATCCTTTCCCTCATACACCCGGAAGGCCTGAGTATACCCAGTCTCGCTCTCACAGAGCTTATACACCTTTACCCCATACCTGGAGCGCTTTGAAGGAATATACTGCTTGAATCCCAGCCTTCCCTTATACTTCATCAGGGATTCATCAACGCATATATTCCTTCCAGGTGTATAAGCCTCTGCAAACCTGGCAGAAAAGTGGGTAATCAGGGGGCGGATTTTATACAGCCTGTCAAATTGGGGATGCTCCCTAGGGGGGCACAGGCTGTTGTCGCTGAAGTGCATGAAATTAAGAATCATTTCATATCTCTGCCTCGACATACTCTGGGAGAAAATGGGGGTAGAGCAGATGGGGCTACTGCTCCAGTAGGAGCGAACGGAGGGTTTCTTTATGATGCCCATCAGCATAGTCAATGCCCAGAATTTTTTAAATTCTGGCACATTGATGGGGGCCCATTGCTGCTTTGCCAAATATGTTTCAGGCTTTGCAGCACGGTACTGATGGGCATATAAATTAGTTTGGGCGACAATGTTCCCCAATACATCATCACCCAGAAACACCTCCAGAAACTGTTGGGGGCTAAAACCTGCCACATCTATATTTATGCCAGCATTTGCTGTGAAGGGTGGGATATCTGGCCTCTGGAGATGAGGCGTTACCCACTCTTCAGCGGCAATGGCAGCAACACGCCTCCTTCTTGCAGGGGGGCTGGCAGGGGGGCTAGCAGGGGGGCTGGCAGGGGGGCTAGCAGCCACAGATACATCACTATCAGTTGAGACTGCATCTAATGATGTATCTGAGCATATGGCAGGGTCAAAATTGGGGTCTGAGTCAGACATAGAGGCATCTGACTCTGACGCAAGGATGGCATATGCCTCCTCAGCACTATATGTTTTCTTTGACATTATTGTATCTGTCACAGAAAACCAAAATTAATTAATTAATTAAATGGCCTTTGGTTTTTTTTTTTAAAAAGTACAGCTATGCTAATGCCAGTGATTTATAGCGATCACTGGCAAGCTAGGGGTTAAATACTCTTTAAATTAAATTAAATTAACTAAATGGCCTTTGGGTTTTTTTTAAAAAAAGTACAGCTATGCTAATGCCAGTGATTTATAGCGATCACTGGCAAGCTAGGGGTTAAATACTCTTTAAATTAAATTAAATTAAATTAGCTAAATGGCTCTGAAAGGAGCCTTTGAGTTTTTAAAAAATTACAACAACAAAAATTAACCCCTAAAAAAATGCACAGACAGCAAAAAAGTACAGCTATGCTAATGCCAGTGATTTATAGCGATCACTGGCAAGCTAGGGGTTAAATACTCTTTAAATTAAATTAAATTAGCTAAATGGCTCTGAAAGGAGCCTTTGGGTTTTTAAAAAAATTACAACAACAAAAATTAACCCCTAAAAAAATGCACAGACAGCAAAAAAGTACAGCTATGCTAATGCCAGTGATTTATAGCGATCACTGGCAAGCTAGGGGTTAAATACTATTTAAATTAAATTAAATTAGCTAAATGGCTCTGAAAGGAGCGTTTGGGTTTTTAAAAAATTACAACAACAAAAATTAACCCCTAAAAAATGCACAGACAGCAAAAAAGTACAGCTATGCTAATGCCAGTGATGTATAGCGATCACTGGCAAGCTAGGGGTTAAATAGTCTTTAAATTAAATTAAATTAGCTAAATGGCTCTGAAAGGAGCCTTTAAGTTTTTAAACAAAAATACAACAACCAAAATTAACCCCTAAAAATATGCACAGACAGCAAAAAAAAGTGCAGCTGTGCTACTGCCAGTGATTTATAGTGATCACTGGCAAGCTAGGGGTTAATGGCTCTGAAAAGAGCCTTTGGATTTTAATTTTTTTAACAAATAAAAGAAATAAATCTCTCTCTGCTAAAATACAGGTCTCTCTCTCTCTCCAACAAAATAGCAAGTGAGGAGAGGGAGGGAGATCCACACTGATCAGAGTCAATATTTACAAATATTGACCTGATCAGACAAATGGGAGATTTTATTATTATTATTATTTTTTTCTAAGAAGGCTCAGATTGGGTGACCCTAGCTTGCCCCTATGGTGAGACAGGCTAGGGACACCCCCAGAGGCCCCATGATGCACTGGGCATCGCCATTTTGGAAGCCTCATGGGGAGGGGGGGGCTATATGTGGGGGCTTTTTTATTTAATATTTTATTTTTTACCCCCAATTTTTAATCAACTTTATATACTAACTAAGTGCCTCGACCCTCCGAGGCACTTAGCACACTAGCAGAGCATCGGAAGCGTGTCCGATCGCTTCCGATGCTCTGCTGCACTGCCGGGCTCCACGTGGAGCAAAACCGGAAGTGATCACTCAAGGGGGAGTGATCGCTCCGGTCCCGGCACTCCGTAACAGCACTGCAGGGATGCCCAGACATCGAGGCATCTCTGCGGTACTGTAATAGTGCCTGGAAGCGATCTTGATCGCTTCCAGCACTCACTTTAGCCGAGGACGTGCAGGGTACGTCGTCAGGCGTTAACTGCCTTTTTTTTTCAGACGTACCCTGCACGTCCTCGGTCACTAAGGGGTTAAGCTCCAATTGACAGATATGTTGTCTAAGTTTTTAATTTGATCTCTAAGGTTTAGAGAGCTGGAGGAGCGATTTAATGATTCAAGGTCTCTCAGCTTACAATGGGCTTGGGACAGCGATAGGCCTGCTAACACATTTTTAAATTTACATCTAACTCATACATCTATGTTTAAAGGGATATGGAACACATGAGTCAGAAAGAGCATGCAATTTTAAACAACTTTATAATTTACTTACTTTATCAAATTTTCTTTGTTCTCTTGGTATCTTTTATTGAAAAGCAGGGACATATGCTTAGGAGCCAGCCCATTTCTGGAGCACTATACGACAGCAGTTTTGCAAGAATGTTATTAATTTGCAAGAACACTAGATGGCAGCACTGTTTCCTGGCATATAGCGCTCCAGATGCCTACCTAGGTATCTCTTCAACACAGAATATCATGGGAATGAAGCAAATTTGATAACAGAAGTAAAAAAAAATTAAATTTCATGGAATTTTTGGGTTTCATATCCCTTTAATTCATAAAGTGTTATTTATGATTACTTTTCATATATTTAAATATTTCATTAAAACTCTAATTATAAAGACCTTTAATATATAAAACATCATTATCTTTAAATATTATTATATCCTAAGTGTATCTATGTGTTTTACAAGTTTAAAAACATATTACAGGGACATGAAATCCAAAATTTTTCTTTCACGATTCAGATAGAGTAATTAATTTTAAACAACTTTCTAATTTACTTTATTATACATTTTTCTTTGTTCTCTTGGTATCTTTTGTTTTTAAAAACAGGGATGCATGCTTAGGAGCTAGCCTATTTATGGAGCACAATATGGCAGCAGTTTTGCAAGAATGTTATCCATTTAAAAGACTAGATGGCAGCACTACCCAAATATCTCTTCAACATCGAATATCATGAGAACGAAGCAAATATGATAATATATGTAAATTGAAAACTGTTATAAAATGGTATGCTCTGTCTGAATCATAAAATAATTTTTTGGGGTTTCATATCCCTTTAACATTTTTATGGAGGATGTAAGAAATACAGAAAAGTACAAGATTGGCGCATGAGAATTCAACACTTGAAAAACTGAGTTCACAAAACTGAGAATACTAAAGCTGTATTCACAATAATTACTACTGCACATATCACAAACCCTATTTTAAATCATTTGAGTGATCAAATATGAGATATATTATATAATCATAGAATATAATTATAAAAATGAGAGACAATCAAATCCTTCCCTATTGAACAGTCCTCCTCTACCAAAATGAGACCACTTTTGGACTTCTCAATATAACTTACAAAGAGAAATAAAGGGACATGAAACCAAAAATGTTTCTTTCCTTATTCAGATAGAGCACACATTTTTAAACATCTTTCCAATGTACGTCTTTTATCAAATTTGTTTCACTCTCTTGGTATTCTTTGTTAAAGGAGCCGTAATGTACTACCGGATGCTAGCTGAAAACATCATCTGAGTGAATAACAGAGATTTATATGTGCATCCACAATCAGCAGTTAGCTTCCAGCAGTGCATCGCTGTTGCTGAGCCTACCTAGGTATACTTTTCTACAATAAATACCAAGAGAACAAAGCAAAATAGATAATATAGGTAAATTGGAAAATTGTTTAATATTACAAGTTCTATCTGAATCATTAAATAAATTATTTGGGTTTCATGTTACTTTAAGGTGGAATATATATTTATATATATATATATATATATATACTGTGTATATATATATATATATATATATATATATATATATATCTCAAAGAACAGAGAGTGCACTGACCAGGACTTGTCACAAGATTTATTTCCTACATGTGAACATTTTCGGGGGATTAGCCCCTTCCTCAGACATACAGAAATAGAGATAAACTTACCCCAACAAAAGACACCCTTTTAAATGAAAAGACACCATTGCTCATGCTCTCCTAGGTAGGGCGCCACCCACATGGTGACGTCACCATCCCAGGCAAAGTGAATATCCGGTCTGTTAAACAGTGAATAGTAACATAATACATATACATATTGCAGTAAAAATCACAGTATATAGCAAGTATTACAGTAATCCAATCTGTCAATAAGAATATATCTATGTATTCAATATATATTCAATCTGTATATACTAATAATATCTTAATCATTAAACCCAGGCACGTAAGCCGGAACCGGCTGAGACATAGAACAGCCAATAGTGAAGGGCCCGTAGCCATGGCAACGGTAAACACCCGGCCAAACTATTCAATCTGGGTGCATCATCTCCGAGTCGGAATAGCCGATCATATGTTGGCAGTTCTACGCTAACATAAATGTTCACAATCTAGGCAGGTAGTGAAAACAAGACCCATAATGTGATTCACCTTCTATTGGTTGCTTAGGCTTAGGATATGATATTTTGAGCTTCTTGTTGTATTATTGACCTGAGAGGATTTTATGTGCTAAATAATGATGGTTTTTGACAATATCCAGATATAGTCACTATATCTGTTAATGATTGAGGGCACCACTTAGGTTCGCTTATTAGTCTAGTACTGTGACAGGCATTTTGTTGGTTTAACACTGCCAATTATTGAATGCTCTGGGCGTTGGCTATTGTCTGAATCATGATTGGTTGAACGGATATGTTACTGTGATTGCAATAGCCACAGGCCACTCTGTATTGGCGGTCTTAAGCCTATATCGGTTCCGGCTGCTGTGGGTGTTTTGCATTGTACTTATGCGTTTGTATGTAGGTTTATTACAGGTTGCAATAATTTTCTTTGTCTTGTTTTCACTAGCTGCCTTGATTGTGAGCATTTATGTTAGTGTAGCACTGCCAACATATGATCGGCTATTCCGACTCGGAGATGACGCACCCAGATTGGCTAGTTGGTCCGGGTGTTTACCGTTGCCATGGCTAGGGGACCTTCACTATTGGCTGTTCTATGTCTCAGCCGGTTCCGGTTTACGTATCCGGGTATAATGATTACTAATATGCATAAGATGTTATTACTATATACAGATTGAATATATATTGAATACATAGAGATATTCTTATTGACAGATTGGATTACTGTAATACTTGCTATATGCTGTGATTTTTACTGCAATATGTATATGTATTATGTTACTATTCACTGTTTAACAGACCAGATATTCATGTTGCCTGGGATGGTGACATCACCATGTGGGTGGCGCCCTACCCAGGAGTGGTGAGCAATGGTGTCTTTTCATTTAAAAGGGTGTCTGGTGTTGGGGTAAGTTTATCTGTATTTCTGTATGTCTGAGGAAGGGGCCATTCCCCAAAAAATGTTCACATTTAGGAAATAAATCTTGTGACAATTCCTGGTGAGTGCACTCTCTGTTCTTTGCTATGTACTTTTCTGTTGCACCCCGGGCAATTGGACTGGAGTCTGGAGTGCCTGTCTCTTCTGACTTATAAGTAGAATGTTTGGGCTTCTTAGAATATGGGATCTAGGAAAGTGAAAGAAGATCATAGTTATGTTCCAACAGGTTCCTTAAGTATAGAATATCTACATATTATCCTTCAGCTATATTGCCCTAAGACATACGTGAAAAATGATTGATATCTGTATCTACAGAACAAAACACAAGGGGGCGCCCACTATATATCAGCAACAGAGAGTAAATTTTAAATATTTGTCAATAACGTATAGTAAATTGGATTCTTTAAAAAGTGTTTCACACATTCATTCTAATAGAATATATCTATTTTATATATATATATACATACATATATATATATATATATAGTTAGTTAGACGAAGCAATCACCGGTCTTATCAAGTGTATCCAAACTTTATTCCTTAGTATATATATATATATTTTTGTAATGTTGTGCCAGCACCACTAGTTTGGTAAATTTCACAGTTTAATATACTGAGATAAAATATCATGTGTCCTATATAGGACCACATTTCTCAGTATAGTGCACAGATAAGGGTATTTAATTAGTATACATGTAAACAAGAGAACTCAGACCCTTATTTATCTAGCACCCAACTATTTCCTGAAAAATATATATGTTAATAGACAATGAAAGATTTAAGAATAAATAATACACATACTATTAGAGAGTGCCTTATAAAGATTTATATATTGATTTCTGCATAACAAGAATACATAAGCATGACCCCTAAATAAGTAGAAAGTTCAAAGTCCACAACCCGGGTTGTTAGATGAAAATTAATGAGCTAGTCCATTCATAAGACCAATATTGGTATTTTTATAAATGCCTAATTATCGGCACATTTGTAGTCCCAATGATGGAAAACAACGTTAATGCAGGGACAGCACCATTAGTTATGTAACACTGACACTGTAGGTTTGTAAACTTGTATCTTCGTGCACCCAATGCAGATTATAACTGTATCAATCATAGCAGAAAAAAGTGGCAATTTCTCAATACCACATTAGACTTGCTTTTACAGTTCTGTGTTGCGTGTGGGGATATTATAAGACAGGTACCTGTTTCCTCGGTTGTTCCGTCAGTGACGTGTCATGGTTTCATATCTACCTGCTCGTTGTTTCCAATTTATCTTTTTCAAACCGGTTTCGTGGATATCACCTTTCCTTTCAACTCCGTGCTTGTTTGGCTCTTTCTGTGCATCTGCACGCCTTGACTTGTATTGGAGTATACTTTCGTTAGAAGGTCAGCTTTTTGGACGGTGCACCGCTGCTGCACCGCTCCAAACAAACAAATTTGCAGCTACGCGCGTTTCACCCGGGGTCCATTCGGGCTTCTTCCGGCTGTGTGTAATTGGAGATTGCTCTCCATAGCCTTTAAACAATATGCTCCGCCTTTGATTGGCTTTTTCAGGTACATAGTATGTTTTAGCCGTACAGGTGAAATGTCAGACAATTATCATCATAATATTGTATATAGAAAGTGTGTGATTTTAAGAAAAAGGTTAAAGCATAACAAGATAAACAATGATAATTGTCTGACATTTCACCTGTACGGCTAAAACATACTATGTACCTGAAAAAGCCAATCAAAGGCGGAGCATATTGTTTAAAGGCTATGGAGAGCAATCTCCAATTACACACAGCCGGAAGAAGCCCGAATGGACCCCGGGTGAAACGCGCGTAGCTGCAAATTTGTTTGTTTGGAGCGGTGCAGCAGCGGTGCACCGTCCAAAAAGCTGACCTTCTAACGAAAGTATACTCCAATACAAGTCAAGGCGTGCAGATGCACAGAAAGAGCCAAACAAGCACGGAGTTGAAAGGAAAGGTGATATCCACGAAACCGGTTTGAAAAAGATAAATTGGAAACAACGAGCAGGTAGATATGAAACCATGACACGTCACTGACGGAACAACCGAGGAAACAGGTACCTGTCTTATAATATCCCCACACGCAACACAGAACTGTAAAAGCAAGTCTAATGTGGTATTGAGAAATTGCCACTTTTTTCTGCTATGATTGATACAGTTATAATCTGCATTGGGTGCACGAAGATACAAGTTTACAAACCTACAGTGTCAGTGTTACATAACTAATGGTGCTGTCCCTGCATTAACATTGTTTTCCATCATTGGGACTACAAATGTGCCGATAATTAGGCATTTATAAAAATACCAATATTGGTCTTATGAATGGACTAGCTCATTAATTTTCATCTAACAACCCGGGTTGTGGACTTTGAACTTTCTACTTATTTAGGGGTCATGCTTATGTATTCTTGTTATGCAGAAATCAATATATAAATCTTTATAAGGCACTCTCTAATAGTATGTGTATTATTTATTCTTAAATCTTTCATTGTCTATTAACATATATATTTTTCAGGAAATAGTTGGGTGCTAGATAAATAAGGGTCTGAGTTCTCTTGTTTACATGTATATATATATATATATATATATATATATATATATATATATATATATATATATATATATATATGTAATACCGTCCATACCACACAGGATATACCCTCCAAAGGTATATATATATATTAAAAAGTAGATCCGCACTCCATGGCCTTCTAAATAATAAATGTAGTTTATTGTGATGTTTCAGGGATCAAACCGTCCCCTTCATCAGATCAAACAAAAGTGAACAATATTGTGTGCCTTTATAGGCCTATAACCCCTTCCCCAGGAAGTGACATAGTAAAAACTCATATGGTGTTCACCATAGTAACAATAATTAGAAGGCAATAGATGCAGTAAAACAAACATCAAGCATTACATGATAGAGTGTGTTTTCAAATAATACATTATAGTGCAAATAACAGTGATAATTATGAGAAATCAACACATTTCATAAATGCATAAATATTATAAATACTGTAGATACTGAGTAATGATGTGGATCTACAATACATCATTGTTTTTACAATGTGTGTGTAATCCTATTGAGTGGTCTTATATTATACATTATACCCAGTACTCCAAAAATCCCAGAATGGATGATGTAACTGCTTGAGAATAGATTCACTCCATCCAGGGATTCTCTCCTAGGCAATAGTTGACTGCAGACATCTAAATGACAACAAGAAAGAGGAGGTGCCTCATGATGCAGTTACTTCAATAAACAGACAGAAGATTCTACTCACTTGTGAAAAAAAACTTAGATAACTGCTAACACAGACCACAAAGCTGCCCGGCAAGCTCACCACCAGCCACAGGAACATCACCGCAAGAAGACTTAGATTAACAGTAAACCATCACTGGATATCAATGTCCAAACTGCCACCACCCCTCATGAGTTTTAAAATGTTAAAGTGGCCAAAGGACTGTAGGTGGTAACACCAATACCAAAAAAGTGTATAGTAAAAAATTAAAAACTCTTTAATAAAATCTTAAAATCAACATGTTTCTCAGCTACACGCTTGACTGTATTTATTACTAGAATAATTAGTAACCATAAGCATCTGGAGACATAGATAATGAAGCGTTTTCTGCCAAGCTTAGGTAAAATGTCAGTTAAATACTGCATTGCAAAAGAAATATATTGAAATCATTTAACACTATAATTTTGCTAGCACAATTTACAACATTTTGCAGATCTTGAAAAGCCTGGTGGATAGGGCTGACAGCTGTCCACCACAAAAATACTGGAACATCTCTAGGTGACTAGGCACTATGGTATCTGGGGTCATACAATGCTCACCTGCCAAAAGTCCTCACTCTTGATCCAACCATGGATTTGTTTCACAGTGGAGCAGTCATTTTACCCCTTGGCTGCCAGTAACATACAAATCCACCATTTCCTCTTCAGCTGCTGCACCACACATAAGGAGTAGGGATTTTACCCCTATGACTGTCAATCATTACTTTCTGCTCCAAATTTGTATTGTATTGGAGCATAGGAAGCCTTTTAAAACTTAATTTCAACCTATGGAGTTTAAAAAAACTGGACATTTAAGTGTCCAGTATTTTTGTGAAGCTTTTACTGGACAGACTGTTGAAATAATGGACTGTCCAGTTAAAAACTGGACACCTGCAACACTACTGGAGGAATCTATGTCCCTGGCCTCCTTTGATGTTGTCATTTAGGGGCAGATGTAAATAGTGTTCTGAGCTAGCATGTCATTGTGTGCAATATTGTAGGTTCAGGTACATATTATATGCATAGTGTGTGCATAAAAGATTCTAGTGAGCTATAAATTTGTTTTGTAGCTTCAATATTAAAATAAAACTTCACCTTTTAAAAGTTCTGCTACAAGGTTCATCTAGACACTCTAAAGCCTGCACATATTTATTATTATTATTATTATAATGTTATTTGTATTAGCATTTATAGGAGACAAATGGGTAGAGGGTCATAATACATAATCCCTAAGGGTGATGAGGGAAACCAGACGTTGACAATTTGCCCAATGTGCTTAGAGGAATATAGCTGCACCTCAGTGACAAGGCCCAATGAAGGCTGGAATGATCATCTAGGGTTGCCATGTTCATTGTTCTGAGGAAGATATTTTGATATTTTGGGGCTAGACTGACCAAACTCGGTGGGATCAGACTGATATACTTCAGGAAAGTTCTCCTTTGTGAAAAGCACAATTGGGCTAAAAGAGGCTGCTCATAAGTGGTAACTCATCAAAAAACAAGCTACTGAGCTGTTTGTTCCTAGTAGAGTGATTCTCTTTCTGTATGTAAATGGTTAGAGGGCCCTGCCAAGAGTAGCACTGCTGTAGATCACCTTACTTGAATGTGATCTAAAGGTCAGCTGGGCTTGTAAACATACATGCTAAAGGGATGATAAAAGGAGGAGAGGAATTGAGGTAAGATTTTTTTTCCTGAAAATGTTAAGTGGGCGATACAACCTATTATAAGGCTGCCACCCACCCTATTCTGATTGCTCCAGACTCAGGCTGTCTGATTGGCATGATTAGTATTTCTGCTTGTTCTCTATTTAAGTTTGATGGAGGCCATCCAGCCTCTATGGGAGGTATTTTACAGAAAAAGTAGGTAAATAGATAATGAAGGTATGCTGTAATGTTGTCCTATTTTCCTTAAACATTTTGCTGGAACATTAGTGTTGATGGTCCCTTTTATTAAGCACATCTCTGTGACTGGATTTCACCACAGAGTTGCCTTTTATATAATTGGTCATTCTCCAGTAATGATGTGAATCATACATGTAAATTATTTTGCAAATCCCAGTACAATTTTATTTTCTGTATAATTGACATAATTTGAATTTGTCACAATTCAAAGAATGTTCTTGCCTGTAGACCCAGAGTTAGCAAAATTGTGTTGATGTATTTTATTTTTATATATATATATATATATATATATATATATATATATATATATATATATATATATACACACATATATATATATATATATATATATATGTATATATATATATATTCTATTTTAAATATTAGTATAATAAAGTAATAAAACTGTATTAGGCAATTTACCTGCTGATTAGAACAGCGGACGGTTCTGGCCGGGACTAACAGTGCACCGTGGGTCCTCATCAGCACTTCTACTGTGTTTAGCCCCTTTTTGTACTGGTTAAACACACAGTAGAGCAGGGTCGAAAGCCATAAAATTAAATGTTCTAACAGATTAGAGCATATCATTTTTTTACTTTTATGGCCCTTTAACCCCTTGGCAACCGAGGACGTGTCAGGCAAGTCCTACAAAAAAATACAGTTAAGGACCAAGGACGTGCCTGACATGTCCTCAGGTAATCTGAGCCTGGAAGAGATCAAGATCGCTTCCAGGTGCTAAAACAGTATTGCAGCAATGCTTCGATGTTGAGGCATCCTGCAATACTGTTCCTGACTGCCGGGCTCCGTTTTCAACGCTCCCATGGCAGTCAAGCAGAGCATCAGAATCCATTGGGCAGGCTTCTGATGCTCTAACAGTGTGCTGAGTGCCCTGGTGGGTCAAGGCACTTAGTAAAATATAATATTTTAAAAAAAGTTTTAAGGGGGGCGGAGCTAGCTCACTAAGAGTCAGGACGTGTTCTCACAGAACTCCGGCTACGCTTGAACTTTAAAGTTACTAAAAGTTTATTTGGAACAACAAATTGGCCCTAAAACAACTGCAATTAGTCTCTTGCAGCTTTTGGAGAGACTTTTGGCACTTTTCTACAGTAATCTCCAACTTTGCTGGGCGCTGGGAAGATCCGTACCGGCTTTGCATTTGATCCAACGACAGAGGTAACCGGAGTAGCTGAAACCCTTCCTCCTACATCCCTCCCATAAGGTGGTCGAGGCATTAGCCATCAGAGGTACCGGCACTGACACTCAAGCATACAGATCCTCTTGAAGAGGCGGACATCTCACACCGGGATCTCCTCTGCTCTGCACTGCCTTTTAGGGGCCATTTCCCAGCGTGACCGGCTCTACTTACCTTACCGGAAAGCCACATCAGTGCCCTAGATCCAGTACTCCAAGTCCGGAGTGCTGCAGAGCCACCAATTAGATCCGGTAGCCCTTGATTGAGGCTAGAGGACAGTGGAGGATTACCTGCAACTAACGGGAGACCTTTGGTGTGAACCGCCATTTCTACTCTGTAAGTGTGACGCATCTCCACAAATACACCTACATTCACAGTAATCCCACTGCACTGGCCTCTTTGGAAACACAATGCTGGTACACAGCCAGCTCAGCTGACAATACTGATCTGTGTCGTCCAAATACGTGCATAGCAATAATATTACTACACTTAGCCACATTATCACAGACCCCACAGCAGGCACGCAGTTTTTTTCTTCTTTATTAATAGTGGCAAGTAAGAATAGGCCTACTCCCTGAGACAAGCCGTCTGCACAGCATAAATCTATCCTCATTCAAACTATACAACCCTTCATAAATGATATTTTGGACTTCAGCCTAGTCTACATTGACTTTAATACAACGGTGGAACTAGACTTGAGCATTGTGAACGAACAGCTCCTAGAGCCTATACTGAGTGTTTCACTGCAGGGGCACGAGTCGCCATCTTAGATAATAATGGAGTACTTAAACAGATGGGAGACTGAGACAACGCAACTTATTCAAGTCCATTACTGGGAGCTAAAGAAAGACTTGAACGCTATATTGGACAAACTGGCAGTGCTCTCATCTCACCAACCAAAGGATATGGAGGCACACGAGTCTGCAGTTCTCCATTCTTTGCAAAGTACCATCGAGGGTACATCAGATCTGATCTCTGCCTTCAGGAGGAGGCATCTGATCTGACGGCCTAAAGAACGATCCGTTTGACTCCAGTGACCCAAGAAAATATAAAGAAGCCCCGCTCTGGCTGACTAGTATTGAGCTCTGCCATACAGAGAAATCCGAGCGGTTTTGTCACAACACAAAGCTCCTGCATTATCAACATAATACCGGACACTTTTACGGCCCTTGTTTTTATAATAAAGAAGTCTGCATAACATGTATTAGCTACAGATGGCCGGCTAACCTCTGGGTGAACAAATATCTGATCCTTGACTGTTCTTGGGATGTATCGCTGCAAAGCACTCCCCATACTGTCTACCGCTTCTCAAGTGACCCGAACAAGCTAAGGAAGGAGGTCACTTTGGGATCCAGGAAAACTTTCTGTTGCTAGCTTCGCTTAAAGTTACAGCTGATCATCGAATAAATGGATGCCTGCAGTTGATATCGGGTCATGTGGACTTTGTATTGGACGTTAAGCTGATCAAATGTTACTGTACATTGTCTGCTTTCACAGCTAATCCTGGGATAGAATGTAACAGATACAAATACTCAGAGTGTTAGCTAGTTTAAGTAATATTTGCACCATGGTCCAGAACTAAACATAGTTGATATGATTATGCAGTTTTTCATAAGAGTAAGTAGACTCAGAGTATCTCCCCATGTGCTCCATACATAGGAATCCTTCGAGTTTCAAGTTCCAATTAAAGTACAATTTGCCGGAGTCCGGATTTACATTATCATTTACTAATATGTGTATTGGTTATTACTAATAGACAAATATGTGTGAATTATGTTTCAGGAGATGTTATTCAATGTCTCCTGCACTTACAGCTGCGCCAAATTATGTTTAAAGGACCAGTCAACACATTAGATTTGCATAATCAACAAATGCAAGATAACAAGACAATGCAATAGCACTTAGTCTGAACTTCAAATGAGTAGTAGATTTTTTTATAACAAATTTCAAAGTTATGTATATTTCCACTCCCTTTGTACCATGTGATGGCAATCTGCCAATCACAAATGCATATACGTATAGTCTGTGAATTCTTGCACATGCTCAGTAGGATCTGGTGACTCAAAAATTGTAAATATAAAAGACTGTGCACATTTTTTTTAATGGAAGTAAATTGGAAAGTTGTTTTAAATTACATGCTGTATCTGAATCATGAAAATTTAATTTAACCTGAGTGTCCCTTTAAGTTCCCTTACTTGGCACTGAAAGTTTAGCAGTGATGCCCTGTTTATGCTACGAGTATATTATTCTACAGGCTTTAGGGTGTACTATACCCAACATATTATCCTAATTAGGAGGTTCACACTCCACCCAGTTTAATATTTAGATATCCAGCCAATGTTACTTCTATTACATACACTAACATATATTATTATACAAAGCAAGAGAGCCTTGAAAGTCACATATTGTTTTCAATAACAGCTAGTACGTCTAGTGACACCAGAGTCACTAGGGTACTTCTAAGAGGCGCCTAGGGTGAATATGACACAATTTATAAAAGAGGGTACTATAGATGGCAAGGTGTTATTCAGCAACAAATATAGCACCAATATTAAAAAACAATATAAAAAAAAAAAAAAAAAAAAACTATATGAGATAAATATACATTTTAAAAACAGAATAATAGAAAAATAATAAATTGTATATATATATATATATATATATATATATAGATATAGATACAGACTGTATGGTTCAGTATAAGATGGTTTTGTGCAAAATCCAGTAAATTACAATTAATAGTTCCCAAAGGTTATATGTGATGGACGATGTATATGATGGGCGATGTATCCAGAAGGGTGGGCAGCTCCTCCAGGGTGTTATGCCAAAAACACAGAAAATGGATCTAAGAAGAATAAAATAGAGGGCGCCACATAGTGCAGATCATATAAGGTGAGAGCAAAGCAAAAATAGGAACATAAGAATCCTTCTCACAAATTGTAGAGCACAAAAGTGCAGTATTCGCAGTCCGGAACCATATGTAGTCCGGTAGACCACAGTAGAAGGATGTCGCCACTTGGGGTCCTCGTCTCGCCAGGGAGAGTCCAGGGATACCCAGAATGATGTTGTGGGAGCTGAGCAATGTACCAGAGCTCCAACTGCAAGTCCAGAGACACTTTGTAGGGTGTCAAATTAAGTGTTTGACCAAAGTCAAAGATGATAATCGGCAGCAAATGGAGAGTTTAAAAGTAGTAAAAATGTATTAACATTAAAAACAACAGCAACACGTTTCTCGGTGTACCACACTGTTTCATCAGGCTAACTAGCCTGATGAAACAGTGTGGTACACTGAGAAACGCATTGCTGTTGTGCTCTACAATTTGTGAGTAGGATTCTTATGTTCCTATTTTTGCTTTGCTCTCACCTTATATGATCTGCACTATGTGGCGCCCTCTATTTTATTCTTCTTATATTGTTTTCAATGTTTAGCCTATTTATGTTCTGGCTATTTAGTTTAGGGAATGCTATAACTGCTTTCTATCTTTCTAAATTCCTATAATGCTTGTGGTTCTTTAGCACTGTATAGTTGGCCATATTACAGAGCACAGAGTGATATACTAGGACTCACATTGCAATTTAAGCTAGTAGTATTGCTCTCTAGACCTACTTAGGTACCTTCACATGACAGTGAGATGCAAGTGTAACCTTAATTACATGGAGAAGGTAAACCTTACCTATGGTTACTGTATCTTACACCTGTATACAGGGAGTGCAGAATTATTAGGCAAATGAGTATTTTGACCACATCATCCTCTTTATGCATGTTGTCTTACTCCAAGCTGTATAGGCTCGAAAGCCTACTACCAATTAAGCATATTAGGTGATGTGCATCTCTGTAATGAGAAGGGGTGTGGTCTAATGACATCAACACCCTATATCAGGTGTGCATAATTATTAGGCAACTTCCTTTCCTTTGGCAAAATGGGTCAAAAGAAGGACTTGACAGGCTCAGAAAAGTCAAAAATAGTGAGATATCTTGCAGAGGGATGCAGCACTCTTAAAATTGCAAAGCTTCTGAAGCGTGATCATCGAACAATCAAGCGTTTCATTCAAAATAGTCAACAGGGTCGCAAGAAGCGTATGGAAAAACCAAGGCGCAAAACAACTGCCCATGAACTGAGAAAAGTCAAGCGTGCAGCTGCCAAGATGCCATTTGCCACCAGTTTGGCCATATTTCAGAGCTGCAACATCACTGGAGTGCCCAAAAGCACAAGGTGTACAATACTCAGAGACATGGCCAAGGTAAGAAAGGCTGAAAGACTACCACCACTGAACAAGACACACAAGCTGAAACGTCAAGACTGGGCCAAGAACTATCTCAAGACTGATTTTTCTAAGGTTTTATGGACTGATGAAATGAGAGTGAGTCTTGATGGGCCAGATGGATGGGCCCGTGGCTGGATTGGTAAAGGGCAGAGAGCTCCAGTCCGACTCAGACGCCAGCAAGGTGGAGGTGGAGTACTGGTTTGGGCTGGTATCATCAAAGATGAGCTTGTGGGGCCTTTTCGGGTTGAGGATGGAGTCAAGCTCAACTCCCAGTCCTACTGCCAGTTTCTGGAAGACACCTTCTTCAAGCAGTGGTACAGGAAGAAGTCTGCATCCTTCAAGAAAAACATGATTTTCATGCAGGACAATGCTCCATCACACGCGTCCAAGTACTCCACAGCGTGGCTGGCAAGAAAGGGTATAAAAGAAGAAAATCTAATGACATGGCCTCCTTGTTCACCTGATCTGAACCCCATTGAGAACCTGTGGTCCATCATCAAATGTGAGATTTACAAGGAGGGAAAACAGTACACCTCTCTGAACAGTGTCTGGGAGGCTGTGGTTGCTGCTGCACGCAATGTTGATGGTCAACAGATCAAAACACTGACAGAATCCATGGATGGCAGGCTTTTGAGTGTCCTTGCAAAGAAAGGTGGCTATCTTGGTCACTGATTTGTTTTTGTTTTGTTTTTGAATGTCAGAAATGTATATTTGTGAATGTTGAGATGTTATATTGGTTTCACTGGTAAAAATAAATAATTGAAATGGGTATATATTTGTTTTTTGTTAAGTTGCCTAATAATTATGCACAGTAATAGTCACCTGCACACACAGATATCCCCCTAAAATAGCTAAAACTAAAAACAAACTAAAAACTACTTCCAAAAATATTCAGCTTTGATATTAATGAGTTTTTTGGGTTCATTGAGAACATGGTTGTTGTTCAATAATAAAATTAATCCTCAAAAATACAACTTGCCTAATAATTCTGCACTCCCTGTATGTATATAACTATTTATTCTACCTAGATCAGTTTTAACTCTGGCTCATCCAAATATTTTGTTTGGCTTGCCTAAGGTAGGACTGATTAATAGCATAGCAACTACTCACTCACGGATGTCTGGACTCTTGTAGTCATAACTATCTAAGGTACATACATATGAGAGAGCCCTATTTTATACATTAGCTCCCCCAATTCTATTTACTAATACATCTTAACGGTGCAAGTATATCCCTAATGATACCGCAAAGGTAAATATTAACTATACATGCTATCCAGCCGACCCTATAGTGTTAGGCTTCATTGCATCTTATATAGGCATGAACCACTAATTACTAAATTAATATATAATATGTTCCCTGAGTACTTATACTGTGGTAGAAACCAAAACTTGTTTCATTTATCTACCGCTACTCGTGGCATTGACAGGAGATATCTTTACTTGTATTGTACTTGAAAGCTCAGAGGCCCAAAAGTATTTAAGAGTTTGACATTCTAACTGGCTCCGCCCTCTCACCCTCCCCCTTACTTTATTTAGAGCGGCTCTCGCCCGCTGACTTCCCCTTCCCCAAAAAAACCATAAAGCCAACCCCCACCTGGCCTTAATCTTACTTGAATAGATAACCTAATCTATATTTTTTTACGGCACTGTGGGGACCATTTTTATTTTAACTCTCTTTATGATATTATATTACAAAACTGAAGTCTCATTATAGATAGCCCAAATTCTTTACTAACACTTTAGATACATGGATTCATAATGTCCCTTCTACATGTTCTCTTTGCCTAGTTGACCTCATTGCTCTTCCATCTCTCCAGCCAAATATGGCCTCATTACTTTGATAATAACCGCCTATGCATACCACTCTTTATTCTCACAAATGTATTGTAGATAGGCATAACATGTATTAGTGGATTTGGTAATATCTCTGTACTAGTACAGTATACCTCCTTATTTGTTTTTGTTTTGTGATGTATCTCTTATGCTACACTTGTTTATGACTTCAACAACAACAAAAAAGTTAAAAAAATACAGATTTTTAATTAAAAAAGCCTCATATAGCCCCCCTTCCCCATGTGGCTTCAAAGATGGCGCTGCCTAGTGCACATGGGGCTTCTGGGGGTGTCCCTAGCCTGCCTCACCATAGGGGCAGGCTGGGGTCATCCAATCTGAGCTTGTCCCTATAATTACATTTATAATAATAAAAAATCCCATTTATATGATCATGTCAATATTAGTAAATATTGACACTGACCAGTGTGGATCTCCCTCCCTCTCCTCACTTGCATTTTTGCGGGAGAAAGAGAGAGATCTGTGCAGAGAGAGAGAGATTTAGTTAGTTATATTAGTTTAAAAATTGTGAGACCCAAAGGTTCTTTTCAGAGCCATTAACCCATAGCTTGCCAGTGATCACTACAAATCACTGGCTCTTTCACAAAAGCACTTTTTTGATCTGTGCATTTTCTTAGGGGTTAATTTTTTTTTTTTGTAATATTTTGTGACACCCAAAGGCTCTTTTCAGAGCCATTTAGCTAGTTTAAATTATTTTTAAAAATTGTGACAATTAACCCCTAGCTTGCCAGTCACTATAAATCACTGGCTCTTGCACAGCCATTTTTTACTCTGTGCATTTTTTTAAGGGGTTAATTTTTTTAGTAATTTTTTTGTGAGAGCCAAAGGCTCATTTCAGAGCAATTTATTAAATTTAGTTAATTTAAATTAAAAACTTGTGTTGATTTTTTTTTAGTATTTTTTTTTCTCTGTGACACATAAAAATAAATCATGTCACAGAGAACATATAGTGCTGAGGAGGCATATGCCATTAGCTAGTTTAAATTCATTTTTGTAAAAAATTGCGATAATTAACCCCTAGCTTGGCAGTGATCACTATAAATCACTGGCTCGTGCACATCACTTTTTTGCTCTGTGCATTTTTATTTAGGGATTACATTTTTTTTTTAGTAATTTTTTTGTGAGACCCAAAGGCTTTTTTCAGAGTCATTTATTTAATTTAGTTAATTTAAATGTAAATTTTGTGTTGATTTTTTTTAGTATTTTTTTTCTCTGTGACAGATAAAAATAAATCATGTCACAGAGAACATATAGGCCTCTATTTAACAAAGTCTGGCGGACCTGATCCGACAGTGCGGATCAGGTCTGCCAGACCTCGCTGAATACGGAGAGCAATACGCTCTCCGTATTCAGCATTGCACCAGCAGCTCACAAGAGCTGCTGGTGCAACGCCGCCCCCTACAGACAGGTGTCAATCAACCCGATTGTACTCGATCATGTTGAATTCCGGCGATGTCTGTCCGCTTGCTCAGAGCAGGTGGACAAGGTTATGGAGCAGCGGTCTTTGTGACCGCTGCTTCATAACTGCTGTTTCTGGCGAGCCTGCAGGCTCGCCAGAAACACAGGGCATCAAGCTCCATTCGGAGCTTGATAGACAGGCCCCATAGTGCTGAGGAGGCATATGCCATCCTTGCGTCATAGTCAGACGCCTCTATGTCGGACTCAGACCCCAATTTTGACCCTGCCATATGCTCAGATACATTATTAGATACAGTCTCAACTGATAGTGATGTATCTGTGGCTACTACCCCCCTGCTAGCCCCCCTGCCAGAAGGAGACGTGTTGCTCCAGCTGCCATTGGATGTGGGTGTGGCAGGATTTAGCCCCCAACAGTTTATGGAGGTGTTTCTGGGCGATGATGAATTGGGGAACATTGTTGCACAAACTAATTTATATGCCCATCAGTTCCATGCTGCAAAACCTGACTCATATTTGGCAAAGCAGCAATGATGATTTAGCCATTTTTTTGGGGCAGTAGCACATAACAGGAACTGAGAATCCATGCCTAAAGTACAATGTGTGTGAAAAATAACACGAAAAAATGACTACCCAAAAGTTTGACAATGACTGTTGGTTGAATTAGTTGAACGTGTTAAAATATCAGCATTTCAAATACGCTAGGGTGTCTACTTTTCAAAAATATATGGTATGATGGGAGTAAATTAAATTGGACAGCTTCAGAAATGTCCCAAATAGGACATGGGTGCATGACGACAGATGTGAAAATTCCAAGTCGGAAAACTGGAATGCACCCTCTAAAAATAAGGCCTTTTAGCCCCCTGAGAACCAAACAAACCTATTCATGGGTGCTATCACTGTACTCAGGAGATGTTGTTGAACACATATTGAAGTGTTTTTTTGTCAGTAACACATAACAGGAACTAAGAATCCATGCCTAAAGTACATGTGTGAAAAATAACACAAAAAAATGACTACCCAAAAGTTTGACAAAGACTGGTGGTTGAATTAGTGCATAGAAAGTGTTAAAATACCAGAATTTCCAAAACCCTAGGGTGTCTACTTTTCAAAAATATATGGTTTGATGGGAGTAAATTACATTGGCCGGCTTCAGAAATGTCCCAAATAGGACATGGGTGCATGAAGATAGATGTAAAAATTCCAAGTTGGAAAACTGGAATGCACCCCCTAAAAATAAGGCCTTTTAGCCCCCTAAGAACTCAACAAAACTATTCATGGGTGGTATCACTGTACTCAGGAGATGTTGCTGAACACATATTGGGGTGTTTTTTGGCAGTAACACTTAACAGGAATCGAGAATTCATGCCTAAAATGTAATGTGTGTGAAAAATAACACAGAAAAATGACTACCCAAAATTTTGACAAAGACTGGTGGTTGAATTAGTGCATGGAAAGTGTTTAAATACCAGCATTTCAAATACCTTACAGTGTCTACTTTTAAAAAATATATGGTTTGATAGCTGGTAAATTACATTGGCCGGCTTCAGAAATGTCCCAAATAGGACATGGGTGCATGATGACAGATGTGAAAATTCCAAGTTGGAAAACTGGAATGCGCCCCCTAAAAATAAGGCCTTTTAGCCCCCAGAGAACCTGACACACCTATACATGGGCGGTATCACTGTAGTCAGGAGATGTTGCTGAATACATAGTGGGGTGTTATTTGGCAGTAACCCTTAACGTTCTCAGTAAATGTATCCTTAAATCTCTATTTTGTCAAAAAAATCACCAAAATTTGGCATAGATTGGTGGTCAAATGGTTGCATGAAAAGAGTCAGAATACCCCAAGTTTAATACCTTAGGTTGTCTTCTTTTAAAAAATATATACATGGTAAGGGTTATTCAGGGATTCCTGACAGATATCACATGGTGAATTTCGTTTGCTTGTACTCGCAGCTGGCAAGAAATTTTCCCGCACAATCAATGCGGCCACCAGGACTATGAACTTTTGTTGTAACTTTTGCCAGCTGGGGCTGTTGAGGCAGTTTTATGAATGCTGCAAGGGACATTACAGTGATGTCTGCTCCTGTGTCAATCTTAAAGGCAACTTTGGCTCCCATTACAGTGAGAGTAACCCTCCAATCATCTTCTGAACCCGGCCATTCAACAACAGACCCCACAAAGGACACTTCTTGACCCTCCTGGTCGCTATCCACCTGGATCTCTTTAATATATTCAGTCTTACACACCACTTCAAAATGGCCCATCCTGTTAGATTTTCTACATCTTTTGTCTTTAGCAGGGCATATGACACTCTGATCATGGGCACAATTGCACCGTGTGCATCGGGCATGCTGTGCCCATCCACTTCTAGGCCAATCTGTTGTCTTAGGTCTACCGCTCACACTGTGCCTTTCACTAGCAGCTCTCCTGAACTGTTGCACTTCATCCACAATACTCTCAGACCTCAGATCAGCACTTTGCTTTTTCACCAGTTCACTCTGGCGGGCCATCCTAATAGCCCCATCTAATGTTAAATCAGACTCTAACTGTAGCTTCAGTGAGACTTCAGCATCTGCAATTCCAATGACTATTCTGTCTCTGATTTGCTCTTCTTTAGCAACACCAAACTCACAGAATTCAGCTAGTTCATACAGGCTGCGCACAAATGACTCCACAGATTCTCCCACATGCTGAGCACGTTTGTGAAAACAAGCCCTCTCATGAATCACATTTCTTTTGGGCACAAAGTAGGCACTGAGTTTTCTCATAACTATTTCAAAGTCAAATTCTTCCCCTTCTTGGAAAGTAAAAGCATTGAACACTGGCTCCACATCTTTCCCCATAGAGTATAAAAGAGAATTAACTTGTACTTCACCACTCTCCTTGTCCAGCTTGGAAGCATCCTGAAGTGCTGAAACCACTGACTCCATGTGGGCCAAGCTGCAGGCTGAGAGAAATCAAAAGGCTCAAGTGGGGTAAACTTTGACATCGTCATCGATCAGGAAACAGAAGCGCAGGCAAGAACTTCTGAAACCATGTCATGAGATGCAGGACACATGCAGGACACAGCAAAGATGGTACAACTCTATTTTATTGTAGAGCATGGAAATATACATCTGGTAGCATTGATCTCACTAAGTAACTGTGACACAGACAAACTGACCTAAGCCCCGCCCCCAATCCAGTGACGTCACTTCCCACTCTAATCACACCCGATATCCGATAAGTGTACCCTGTCCAGTCTGTACATCTCTGCGCAATCCACCCTTTCTGGCACGTGTAGTGTCCTGAGAAATTTCATAACTGAACTATTGATTGTTTTTCTTGCCCTAAATGCTCCTCTCTGCAACTCGACCCCCCACCAGTTCTGTCTTGATATTATGGGGGACCAGACTATCCTCAGGTGATTCCATTTTGTGGTAAGCCACTGCATATCTGATTTGACAGCCGCTATCAAATCTATATTTTGCCAGTAACCTATGTCGTTTCCCCCTAGGTGAATTACTATAATATCAGGGGCCCACCACCCTGCCGCTGCCTGGTTAATAGCTTGTGTGAGGTGTTCCCATCTCATGCCTCTTCTCTCTATCCATCTTATTGATGCTTTTTTAAGGTGGAAGCCTAACTGATGGTTATTATCATTTGCCGCATTAACTGCTGCCCAGTGTATGTAGGAGTGTCCCACTATCCATACTCTCACCACACTTTCCCTGACATCTGTATGGAAACAAAGAAAACAAGGCATAGTTATCACTTTGCAAAGTGTTACCCCAACTGTTCAAACTCCAAAGGAATCTTTATTCCTCAGCGAAATGTTCCAAAACCTACTTACATCACCTTTTGATTGTTTGTTACGCAACTATCATTAGATTGCACTACATTATTAATTTATTTTATTTTTTTAACTGAACAACTTCTGTACTGTTAACTTCAGTATGTGTCAGAATTTAAAAACAGTCACTGGCTCTCCCTTGGAGTGTATAAACAAAGGCTTGTCCCCTTTTGGACGCTTAGCAATATAATTATGTACGTTCTTTACCGGCCATGTTCTCCTATTGCTCTCCCTATTAATGGATACCCAACATCCCTTTCCCTCTTGGTCAGTTTTTGACCTCCTCACGTACACCATAATGGACTCTTGATACCAACATACAGTTGTAGACCCCCTACCTGATCCTTCTTGTTTTGCGCTACTACTTCAGTAACTCTAAATGCACCTGCAAATGCTAATGAGTATATCGCTCGAAACAGTTTAGTTTCAAATTTGTCTTTGGAGGTGCAAAAGATAGGTGTATATGTGTGCGCCAATACTGTGTAAAACACAAATGGCAATAGATCTTTTTAATAATGACTTCTTATTTGATTATCTATTTTGGTTCAAAGGATTTTCTTATTTCTAAAACAAACAGTCCATAAAGTACTGATAATATGAGATTCACAATAAATATATAAATAAATGTTTATACTAAAAGTTTGAATAATCGATGAATTTATTTGAAATAATAATTATTAATTCATACAAAAAAATATATATAAACAAAATATACACAGACAATGTAATAATATTACTTCTCCCTATTGGTACCAATCTGAGAGCTAAATAAATAATGATATTTCTAGTTAAAATATATAAATAAATGAATACATAGTTAAACAGTCTGATCTAAAAGAAAAAATTAGATTCTAATGAGCTATCTAAAAATTATCTAAAAATTATTTATCTAAAAGAAGCCTTAAAAAGCCTTAAAGAGACCTTGTGCAAGGTAATTTTAAATACTTCTCCTTAGAAAAAGTTAATCAATTTATATGCTTATAGTTTGACTTAAGCATATGTTTGTTTGTTTAGAGTGGTCCTCTCTTGTCTCAAAATCTGAGTAAGCAGTGTAAACAATAAGTTGGCATATGATGAAAAAAGAGAGAGAGTTATTATTCCAAACTCCAATATCCGTCTGTAAGATTCTCAGAACAAATAGCCTTTTGGTTTATTCCTTTATGAATCGTACTTATATTCAAGAAACAATTTCAGAGCAGAAGAAAGTACCTCGTTTGAAACCGCTGCAAATGCTCGTCAGTTTAGGGGTAGCGCCAAACACAGAGTCCCGTGTCGATCCTTAGACACGCCCACAGGTGCGGGAAGTGACGTTGGTGGATTGTATCCCGGATTGAAACCTGGCTTTCCAATTCTCTTGTAGAGTTGTTAGCAATCTTTGCTAACAACTCTACAAGAAAATTGGATTTTCGTTTTTCTCATCTCATCCTCCCTGCAGCTCCTGTCATTTTACACTGCAACCGGATCTGAGTTTAGGGAGAACCTTGACAGCCAGAGTGCGAGGCGGAAGCCGGTTGGACACGACAAACGTGAGTAGAGGATGCACGCAACAGTATCTACACGCCATACGGAGATCGGAGAACACTCACAGAATTCCTGACAAAGAAATCCTCAATCAGAGGGAGTGAGCGGTTCTGGTATGCGTTGATACGGGCGTTCTCTGATAAAGATGATACACTGAGGACGCTGCTGAGGACGTTGCTAGGACGCTGCTAAGGAAAGCCAGGTTTCAATCCGGGATACAATCCGCCAACACGTCACTTCCCGCACCTGTGGGCGTGTCTAAGGATCGACACGGGACTCTGTGTTTGGCGCTACCCCTAAACTGACGAGCATTTGCAGCGGTTTCAAACGAGGTACTTTCTTCTGCTCTGAAATTGTTTCTTGAATATAAGTACGATTCATAAAGGAATAAACCAAAAGGCTATTTGTTCTGAGAATCTTACAGACGGATATTGGAGTTTGGAATAATAACTCTCTCTCTTTTTTCATCATATGCCAACTTATTGTTTACACTGCTTACTCAGATTTTGAGACAAGAGAGGACCACTCTAAACAAACAAACATATGCTTAAGTCAAACTATAAGCATATAAATTGATGAACTTTTTCTAAGGAGAAGTATTTAAAATTACCTTGCACAAGGTCTCTTTAAGGCTTTTTAAGGCTTCTTTTAGATAAATAATTTTTAGATAATTTTTAGATAGCTCATTAGAATCTAATTTTTTCTTTTAGATCAGACTGTTTAACTATGTATTCATTTATTTATATATTTTAACTAGAAATATCATTATTTATTTAGCTCTCAGATTGGTACCAATAGGGAGAAGTAATATTATTACATTGTCTGTGTATATTTTGTTTATATATATTTTTTTGTATGAATTAATAATTATTATTTCAAATAAATTCATCGATTATTCAAACTTTTAGTATAAACATTTATTTATATATTTATTGTGAATCTCATATTATCAGTACTTTATGGACTGTTTGTTTTAGAAATAAGAAAATCCTTTGAACCAAAATAGATAATCAAATAAGAAGTCATTATTAAAAAGATCTATTGCCATTTGTGTTTTACACAGTATTGGCGCACACATATACACCTATCTTTTGCACCTCTGTTCATTATCAGGCTTAGGGATTGCCTGTTTTGTATGTGTAGCCCAGATCTTATCTAGCGCATTTTTTTCATTAATTCCCCTCAAATTTGTCTTTACAAATATAGTTTAATTTCTTTAGGATTAAAACCAGCCTCTCCTTCATTATAGGCTCCCTTTCGTCTCTTCTTGCTTTACCCTTATCCCATCCTTTCACCACTTTCTTAATGATAAACTGCTTACTGAAGTCCCTGTGCCCCCCCCCCCAACTGATTAAAAAATGATATTGCAGCTAGTCTTGCCTTGATTAGGCCTTTTTTCACCCCTTTTTGTTTTTGGTAAGCCATGTTTTCGCAGAGCGCCGTTAGGAAGCTGACCTGCATCTGGTTTATTTTCAGGAATGAGACCCATTCCCCCCAGTACCTTGTGCAATTGCTCCACGTTCTGGGGGCCAAGGATTGTTTTACCAACTCCCCAAGGATGCTTTCAGATTCACCACCTGCCAAAGATAGCATGGGCATGCTGTTCTAGTTTTTTCTGCATTAGGTGCCATTTTCCAGAACATATCCCATTATCCCAGCTGGCTAAACGTGCTCGTGCACGACTTCCCCATAGGTATCAATGGGGCAGAGCCGGCTGAAAAAAAAGCAGCGTTCAGCTCCTAACGCAGCCCCATTGATTCCTATGGGGAAATAAAAGTTATGTCTACACCTAACACCCTAACATGAACCCCGAGTCTAAACATCCCTAATCTTACACTTATTAACCCCTAATCTGCCGCCCCCGACATCGCCGACACCTGCATTATATTATTAACCTCTAATCTTCCGCTCCGGACACCGCCGCCACCTACATTATACTTATGAACCCCTAATCTGCTGCCCCCAACATCACTGACACCTACATTTTATTTATTAACCCCTACTCTGCCGCCCCCAATGTCGCCGCCACTATATTAAAGTTCTTAACCCCTAAACCTAAGTCTAACCCTAACCCCCCTAACTTAAATATAATTTAAATAAATCTAAATAAATATTACTATCATTAACTAAATCATTCCTATTTAAAACTAAATACTTACCTATAAAATAAACCCTAAGATAGCTACAATATAACTAATAGTTACATTGTAGCTAGCTTAGGATTTATTTTTATTTTACAGGCAACTTTGTATTTATTTTAACTAAGTAGAATAGTTATTAAATAGTTATTAACTATTTAATAACTACCTAGTTAAAATAAAGACAAATTCCGCAGCGCTGCCAATGGGTACAAGGATAACAGTACAGTGGAGAAACAAAACGATAAGACACAAAATTTTACAGACAACTACAGGAGGAATTGAGGGCCCTATTCCCGTGGCAACTTACAATCTAGACGGGTAGGAGGATTGGAAACAGGAGGTGGGGACTGCAGAGGTGAGAATAATATTAGTGAGGAGATAGAGGGCAACTGTTAGTTAAGTGAAGTTAGTTTGTTAATAAGTCGGGTGATAAGCTTCCCTGAAAAGAAAGGTCTTTAGGGAACTTTTAAAGGAGGAGAGGTTAGGGGCAAGTCTGACATCTCGAGGAAGTGTGTTCCAGAGGGTTGGTGCCGCATGAGAGAAGTCCTGTAGTCTAGAATGAGAGGAGGTGATGGTAGAGGACGCAAGAAGCAGCTCGTTGTTGGATCTTAGGGGATGGGCAGGAGTATATTTGTTGATGAGTGAGGACAGGTAGGGTGGGGCAGCATTGGTGATGGCTTTGTAGGTCAGGGTGAGAATTTTGAATTTAATTCTGTTGTGAATGGGGAGCCAGGGAAGGGACTCACAGAGAGGTGCAGCAGAAACAGAGCGTCGAGAGAGGTGGATTAGCCTGGCAGATGCATTTAGAATGGATTGGAGGGGAGAGAGGTGCGAGAGAGGGAGGCCAGTTAGTAAGTTGTTACAGTAGTCAATTACCAGGGAGTGGATGAGCTGTTTGGTAGTTTCAGCACTCAGAAATGGACACATTTTGGAGATATTGCGTAGGTGGTTGCGGCAGGATGAAGAGAGCAGTTGGATGTGGGGAATGAAGGACAGATTTGAGTCAAGTGTGACTCCGAGGCAGTGGACTTGGGGTGATGGGGAGATAGTGGTGCCGCCAACAGTGATAGAAAAATTAGAGACTGGAGTGGAGCTAGAGGGGGGAATTAGAAGTAGTTCGGTCTTGGACATATTTATTTTTAGGTGGTGAGAGGCCATCCAGGAGGAAATGCCAGATAAGCAGTCGCTGATGTGAGAGTTGACAGAAGGAGAGAGTGCAGGGGTGGAAAGGTAGATCTGGGTATCATCAGCATAGAGGTGATAGCTGAAGCCATAGCTGTTGATAAGTTTACCCAGTGAAGAAGTGTAAATAGAGAAGAGTAGAGGACCCAGGACAGAGCCTCTAGGTACTCCAACAGACAGGGGCAATAGAGAGGAGGAGTCACCAGCAAAAGAGACGGAGAAGGATCTGTTAGAGAGATAAGAGTGAAACCAGGAGAGGGCAGTGTCACCGAGACCAAGAGAACTGAGAGACCATAGGAGAAGGGGATGGTCAACAGTGTCAAAGTCAGCAGATAGGTCAAGTAAGATGAGTATATAGTAGTAGCCTTTGTGTTTAGCAGAAAGGAGATCATTAGTAACCTTGGTGAGGGCAGTCTCAGTTGAGTGTTGGGGACGGAAGCCAGATTGCAGGGGGTTGAACAATGAGTTGGAGGACAGGAAGTGGGTTAGGCGATTTAAAACTAGTTTTTCAAGGAGTTTTGAAGCTAGTGGGAGCAGTGATATGGGGCAGTAGTTTGCAGGGGAGTTAGGGTCGAGGGAGGGTTTTTTGAGGATGGGGGTGACCTTTGCATGTTTGAAGGAGGCAGGGAATGAGCCGGTAGAAAGGGATAGGTTAAATATGTGAGTAAGAGCCGGAGTGAGAGTGGTAGACAGAGGAGGAATTAGATGTGAAGGAATAGGGTCAAGTGGGCAGGTAGTGAGGTGTGAGGAAGACAAAAGGGAAGCCACTTCACTCTCAGTGGTTGGGAGGAGGGTGCAGAGAGTGGCAGAGGGGGTGACTGGGAGCGGAGTTGGGAGATTGCAGGTTTGTGTTGGGATGTTTCCTCGGATTGCAAGTGTTTTATTGAGAAAATAGTCAGCAAGGTCTTGAGCACTGAATGCAGATGAGGGTGGTGGTGCAGGTGGGTAGAGGAGAGAGTTGAAAATAGAGAAGAGTCTTTTAGGGTTTGAGGAGTGAGTGGATATAAGAGAGGAGAAGTAGGTTTGCTTAGCTAAGCGAAGGGCAGAGGTGTAAGAGTAGAGAATGAACTTATAGTGCATGAAATCATGTTCAGAGCGGGATTTCCTCCAGACACGTTCAGCAGTGCGGGAGCATTTTTGTAGGTGACGCGTTTGTTGGGAGTACCAGGGCTGACGACGTGGGGCTTTGTGAGGTTGAGGTGGAGCGAGAGTGTCAAGTGCAGCAGAGAGAGTATTGTTATAGTGGGTTATAGCAAGGTCAGGGCAGGATATCGTGGAAGTGTGGGGGAGGCGTAGTTGAATAAGATTGGAGAGTTGGGGAGCGTCCACAGTGTGCAGATTTCTACTGGTGAGGGGGCAAGAGAGGGAAGTAGGTTTAGTATCTATATTAGGATTAAAGGTGAGCAGATGGTGGTCTGAGTCTGAGATGGGAAATGGGTGACATGCAACATCAGAGAGAGAGCAGAGATAGGAGAATACCAGATCAATCGAGTGTCCATCGCGGTGGGTAGGGAATAGGGTGGATTGTGACAGGGCGAAGGAGTTAGTGAGTGAGAGAAGTTTAGAGGCAGCAGGGGCAGATGGGTTGTCAATGGGGATGTTGAAGTCCTCTAGGATTAGAGCAGGTGTATTTGTGGAGAGAAATTAAGGAAGCCAGGCAGCAAAGTTGTCAAGGAATTGGGAAGTTGGTCCAGGGGGGCGATAGATAACTGCCACTCTAAGAGAGAGAGGGGAGAACAGGCGAATAAAACCTAACCTAAGTTACAATTACACCTAACACTACACTATAATTAAATTAATTCCCTAAATTAACTACAATTAAATACAATTAAATACAATTATCTAAAGTACGAGAAAAAAAACACTAAATTACAGAAAATAATAAAATAATTAAAATAAGTTTTTTAAACTAATTACACCTAATCTAATGCCCCTAATAAAATAAAAAGCCCCCCAAAAAAATTAAAAAGCCCTACCCTATACTAAATTACAAATAGCCCTTAAAAGGGCCTTTTGCGGGGCATTGCCCCAAAGTAATCAGCTCTTTTACCTGTAAAAAAAAAGTACAATACTCCCCCCAACATTAAAACCCACCACCCACACAACCAAACCTACTCTAAAACCCACCCAATACCCCCTTAATAAAACCTAACACTAACCCCTTGAAGATCACCCTACCTTGAGAAGTCTTCACCCAACCGGGCCGAAGTCCTCAACGAAGCCGGGCGACGTGATCCTCCAGACGGGCAGAAGTCTTCATCCAAGCCAGGAAGAAGAGGTCCTCCAGATGGGCAGAAGTCTTCATCCAGACGGCATCTTCTATCTTCATCCATGCAGCAAGGAGCGGGTCCATCTTCAAGACATCCGACGCGGAGCATCCTCTTCTATCTTCATCCGATGTCTGAATGAAGGTTCCTTTAAATGATGTCATCCAAGATGGCGTTCCTTCAATTCCGATTGGCTGATAGAATTCTATCAGCCAATCCGAATGAAGGTAGAAAATATCCTATTGGCTGATGCAATCAGCCATTAGGATAGAACTTCAATCCTATTGGCTGATTGGAACAGCCAATAGAATGCAACCTCAATCCTATTGGCTGTTCTAATCAGCCAATAGGATTGAAGTTCAATCCTATTGGCTGATTGCATCAGCCAATATGATTTTTTCTACCTTAATTCCGATTGGCTGATAGAATTCTATCAGCCAATCGGAATTGAAGGGACGCCATCTTGGATGACGTAATTTAAAGGAACCTTCATTCAGTTGTCGGATGAAGAAAGAAGAGGATGCTCCGCGTCGGATGTCTTGAAGATGGACCCGCTCCGCGCCGGATGGATGAAGATAGAAGATGCCGTCTGGATGAAGACTTCTGCCCGTCTGGAGCACCTCTTCTTCCCGGCTTGGATGAAGACTTCTGCCCGTCTGGAGGACCACTTCTCCCGGCTTCTTTGAGGACTTCGGCCCAGTTGGGTGAAGACTTCTCAAGGTAGGGTGATCTTCAAGGGGTTAGTGTTAGGTTTTATTAAGGGGGGATTGGGTGGGTTTTAGAGTAGGGTTGGCTGTGTGGGTGGTGGGCTTTAATGTTGGGGGGGGGTATTGTACTTTTTTTACAGGTAAAAGAGCTGATTACATTGAGGCAATGCCCCGCAAAAGACCCTTTTAAGGGCTATTTGTAATTTAGTGTAGGGTAGGGCTTTTTATTATTTTTTTTATTTTATTTTATTAGGAGGATTAGATTAGGTGTAATTAGTTTAAAAAACTTGTAATTATTTTATTATTTTCTGTAATTTAGTGTTTGTTTTTTCCATACTTTAGATAATTGTACTTAATTGTATTTAATTGTAGTTAATTTAGGGAATTAATTTAATTATAGTGTAGTGTTAGGTGTAATTGTAACTTAGGTTAGGTTTTATTTTACAGGTAAATTTGTCTTTATTTTAACTAGGTAGCTATTAAATAACTATTTAATAACAATTCTGCCTAGTTAAAATAAATACAAAGTTGCCTTAAAATAAAAATAAATCGTAAGCTAGCTACAATGTAACTATTAGTTATATTGTAGCTAGCTTAGGGTTGGTTTATTTTATAGGTAAGTATTTAGTTTTAAATAGGAATAATTTAGTTAATTGTAGTTATTTTATTTAGAGTTATTTAAATTATATTTAAGTTAGGGGGGTGTTAGGGTTAGGGTTAGACTTAGATTTAGGGTTTAATAACTTTAATATAGTGGCGGCGACGTTGGGGGCGGCAGATTAGGGGTTAATAAATGTAGGTAGGTGTCGGCAATGTTAGGGATGGCAGATTAGGGGTTAATAAAATTTAACTAGTGTTTGCGAGGCGGGAGTGCGGCGGTTTAGGGGTTAATATATTTATTATATTGGCGGCGATGTCCGGTTTGGCAGATTAGGGGTTAAAAAATTTATTTTAGTGTTTGTGATGTGGGGGGGCCTCGGTTTAGGGGTTAATAGGTAATTTATGGGTGTTAGTGAACTTTTTAGCACTTTAGTTAAGAGTTTTATGCTACCGCGTTAGACCATAAAACTCTTAACTACTGACTTTAAAATGCGGTACCAGTCTTGACAGGAGAGGGTGTACCGCTCACTTTTTGGAAGACTCGTAATACCGGCGCTATGCAAGTCCCATTGAAAAAATAGGATACGCAATTGACGTAAGTGGATTTGCAGTATTTTCGAGTCTGGCCGAAAAAGTGAGCGGTACACCTGTACCTTCAAGACTCGTAATACCAGCTGGCGTTAAAAAGCAGCGTTGGGACCCCTCAATGCTGCTTTTTAAGGCTAACGCAAGATTCGTAATCTAACAGTAAGAATTATTGGGATAAAGAGTGGGGTATATTGTTGAATGGGATTAGTTAGTTTGTGATTGGTTGGTTCCCTTGCCTTGTGTGGACCGAAAGGACCACCTGGCATTTCTATTACAGTCTGCACCTGGGTGTCCTCCCTTACAGTATCTGCATGCATGTTTAAAATTACAATTTTGTCTGTCACATTTTTGTCGTTATATGCCCAACATAACTTTTTATTTCCCTCCTCCGTCGTGTTATTACCCGCCCCATAGCCAAAATAGTTTCCCTTCTGCCGTTGACTACTGTCCGGTTTAACTAGTCTTGTCCACATGTCCAATTCCTTTCTTTTAAAGTATTTGGAGCTAGCTTTTCCTAGTTTTTGTTCTGAATTCAGTGTCATAATCTCTCCACGCCTGACCTCCAAAGGTTGTGTATACCTCCAATATGATATGCATATATCTAGCCAGACTCTCCCCTTGTGTGTGTCTATCTTTTAAGTAGCGAGCTGCAATTATTAGAAAACCCTTCATCCATTGCACTATGTCCCTCCTAGGGGCGTCATTTCTTTTCTGCAATTTGTCACTTTTTCTTATCCTTCACTGCCTCCTTGGTTAGCTGAAATACATCTATGTATCAACCCGATCTAGCTTTCCTTATTGTTATTTGTTTCAAATGTTCCCATAGAGGGTCTAATTTGCAAGTAATGCCTGATTTATCAGCTGATGTAGCAGTTTTACATCCAAGTTGTACTTTTTTGCTAGTTTCCCTTTTGCTATTTGTATGTGCACCTTGCATGGCACCCCGCTTTTTTTTTTCCAACAATTTCAAGATCTTATCGCATTTGGACCTATTATCCCCTCCCTCTTCCGAATCAGAGTCAGAACCAGAGCTGTCTGAGTCTGAGTCAGATAAGGAGTTCTGATCACTTTTAGCACTTAAATCATTGTACTCACTCATGTCCTTGTTAACGTCTGTCTGATCACTGAGTATTCCCTCTTGCCTGCCTCCTTCTGCGTTGCTCTGCGGTCTGTGTTTCCTTTCCATGTTTGTAGATTGCCCGTACATCCCTTTTGGAGCAATCCGTTTCCCGTGGTGTCCGCTGTGATGCTTAGAAGGAAAAAAGTTGGGGAGGAGAACAAAATAACAGGGATTTTGGTGCTCCCTAGAAGGGGAAAAAATTTAGGGCAGATAGCCATTGCTAGTGGGAGAATAATAGGATGAAAGGGGGGGAGTGTAGGGATAATTATAGGAGGAGAATGAAGGGTACACATGGTGGAGGGGGTGCCCCTGTTTAAGACTGCCCTGGGAAGCTCGCAGCCTGGAGGAGGGTATGGGGGGGGGGCCTGAGGGAAGCATCTACCCCTTTTTCTGTGCTTGACTTGGAGGGAAGCCTAAACCTGACAGATTCCCCTATTCGATGCCTAGGAGAGGCAGGGGGAGACAGGATATTATCTGCTTGACCCTCCGAGGTAAACTTTTTATTGGACCCTGCTGTGCGGCCATTTTTGAGGGGGGGGGCAATTTTTTCCCATGTAGGAACTGGGACCTGCCGGATGCGATCTAATTTGGGGGATGGAAGGGGGACTGGTGTAGCCTCTACCGGCCTTGCTTTTTTCCTAGGGGTGGGAACGAAGGAACTAGTTTTATCCTCCATTCCCCAGCACATATCCGATGCGGTACTGGGCCTATCCACAACCAGAAGTGACAACCGCTGTAGTTTCTGGTTGGGAGTAGGAGGAGGAGGGATTGCCAATGCATCGTATAGGAGCCGGCTGTGTACACAAGATGGCAGGGGGAGACAGGATATTATCTGCTTGACCCTCCGAAGTAAACTTTTTATTGGACCCTGCTGCGTGGCCGTTTTTGAAGGGGGGCATTTTTTTTCCCCTGTGGGAACCGGGACCCGCCGGATGCGATGTGCTATCTAATTGGGGGGATGGAAGAGGGACTGGTGTAGCCTCTACCAGCCTTGTTCATTTCCTAGGGGTGGGAATGAAGGAACTAGTGTTATCCTCCGTTCCCCAGCAAATATCCGATGCAGTACTGGACCTATCCCCAACCAGAAGTGACGACCGCTGTCATTTCCAGTTGGGAGGACGAGGGCTTGCCGATGCGTTGGCCATGTTTGATCGAAGCCAGGTGTGCAGGCAAGATGGCGACTGCCCATGGTGGCCCTCCCTGGGACTGGAGGAGGGGGAAGCAGGAGAGAGGCATGGGGCGCTATGCATACTGCAGGATGGACTGAGAAAAGGATGGCAATCAGAGGAGGGAGACCTCAACATGGAATTGAATGAACTGGGAGGAGAATTAATGGGAGAAGGATAGGAAGAGGCAGAAGGGGACTGAGAGCAGGGAGAAGCGTCAGGGAGAAGCAGGGGGAAACAGGGGGGGGGATGAATGGGAGCTATGATATTATGTTTCTTATTATTTCTTATGTTTCTTAGCTTTGTTCTCATCTGCCACTCTTTTGCTCCTCCTAGGTAGCTGTATGGTCACACACTGTCCAGTAATCTCCTTGGTGGTATCTGTTTCCTGCTTCCACGCTCCATGCCGCTTGGATCTCCCAGACTTCACCAGGCCCGACCCTGCAAGATAAAAACAGAAAGTGAACTATGGCTGCTGCAAGGTAAGTGCCTATATATAAACCTGCCCCCCTCTCTTGCCCTCCCATGGCCTATCCCTCTATTCCTCCCCCTTACTACTCCCCTTCCTTTGCCTGCAGCTTCCCCCCCCCCTTGCTGGGAGGATGTGTAGAGCTGCAGGACATGTTTAATTCTTTCATTGTCCCCCACACTTACTGTGCTCCCTGCCTATATGGCACTCCACACTCAATACCTCCTCTGGCCTCTTTCATTATTGTGCCAAAGTCAGTGGAAGCTAAACTGGGATGCTTTCAGGGAGTACTATCTCAGACGTATGTCTCTTGCCCATGGAGGCTGTTGCTTCACTATGAATAAGTGAAACCCCCATGTTCTATCTCTTGTTTTAGCCACAGCTTCTCACAATATCTGAGGGTTGGAGTGGGCTAGAGTTTTTGGGGATACTAAGTTTTAATTGACTACTTAAGAGTCAAATATTTATTTTCTATGCCTTATTTTTATTTTGATATCTAATTCCCTATGATATTTTATGTCCCAATCAGTTACACTACCTGCACATGCAGTTTACACATTACTCCCATAAGTCTCAGCCCATGCCAACTAGTCCAAGTCTTTTTTCCAAGGATCTGTTCTAATAAATGAAGACTTGTTGTCTGATAATAAATAGGAAGCCTTACTACATTCTTGTATTATATGCTGAATCCATTGTTCCCTACTACAAACCCTGATAATAATACATAACTTCTAAACTGTTATATTTTCATACTTAAGGGTAATTAAGGTATAATTGTACTTTGTTTATATTACTGAATATATTACTTAGCATCACTAGTTCTGATGTGGGTGGCCCTTGTGTCAGCGGCCGAGGTGTTGGTGTCCACTATACCTAGTATTGAATAGCAATATTGAACAGATGTCACTCCTCTCATCCTATACATTAATCAGTAGTCTTATATGCTTTAGAGGTTTAAATAACATGTAATTGTTCTATTTTGTTTTCTAAAGAGAGCTTTTTAGACTTCTAATTCTCCTCTACTGGTAAAATTAAATTTTCAGGTGTCCAAAAGCAGATCTTATTTATTATCTAGGTGTTAAATCTACAATGTTTCATTGGAGTACACTGATGCCTAGCCTGTGAGTTTGTACTTCTATCTATTAAGTCAGATGTAAGTCAACAATAGCTCCTCTAGTTTATTTCTATTCTCCACAGTTCCATGGTTTGCATGTTATTTTCTTTTGCTAATTTTGTATAGTCCCAATAACCTTCTTAGTATTTCTTCATTTATTTTCATCTACAATAAGGCCCAAAAGTGGCCACTTTAATTGCTAGATTTCCTCTTCCTAGTTTCATGAGTGTATTTTGGTCCAAGAGTGGCCTTATATGGATTTAGAGGCAATTATAATAGGGAAAAAATTAGGTTTGTTTATGTGTGTTTACTGTTTTTATGGTTACATTAGTATTCCATTAATCCAAAATGTGTTTAACTTTATGGAATCTTCCTGATAGAGGTGCTTATCAGTTTACTATACTAGAATATCGTTTGCAACTTTCTTGTGTAACTAATTGGGACATTGCGCATGCCCATTATTGATGTAAAATTTTGATGCAAATTGTTGCTTTCCAGTTCTTGTTATCAGATCTCTTATTTTAGATTACTCATTGTATACTACATGTCTCAAGATGTAATATTATACCAACCTACAAATACTTTGTAGAAATGGGATTCTTGTGAATGGAAATGTATCTCTTGTATTGCCTAAAAACCTCAATAAAAGATTTAAATACAAAATTACAAATGTCAAAATCGACTTTAATTTGCCAGCCCCTATATTATGTGACATTCATCAGCTAATCACAGGTTCATATATGTATATGATGTGAACTCTTGCACATACTCTGTAGTAATTGGTGCCTTAGAAAGTGTGAACATAAAAAGTGCACAATTTGATAATTGAAGTAAATTAGAAAGCCTATGAAATCTCTAGTCGAATATTCAAAGTTTAATTTTGACGTTAGTGTCCCTTTAACATTTAATAAAATACATTAAATTCAATACTTGTACAGCAGCTGGAAATACTTATACTAATGTCAGCTCTGCTACTAGTTTAAATAAAGGCAGTGTAAGGACCAGCATGGGACTGTAACAACCTAAGGGTTAAGGCTGTGGGATTGAAAAAGAGGGCTGGGTAGAGAAGCAAGTGCAACATTGTTGCAAGTTTGGGGAGGAGCCCCTTCTTTACCTTTAAGAAGTGCAGCTTTCAGTTTCCTGTCCCTTTTTCTCCTGGTAGCCTGAAGCAGAGATGTTTCCCCCTCCCTCCCTTGTTATGGTGGCTCGCAAACTATATCTGATAGAGGCCAATGGCATAGTTATGATTAGTCAATCTAAGCTCAGTAAGACCATAGCGGTAATCTATGCTTCTCCAAAATTCTGTTTACTCGGTTCGAGCGACCGGGTATCAGTTACCCTCCTAAGGGGAGAACCTTTGCACCCTGACTGTGGGAGGTAGCGGCCCTGTTGCGTGGTAGAGGGTGAACGGGGGGAGTGGGAGCGAATAGCCTCAGGTGCACATGAGGTCCTTCTCCTTCCCCTTGTGGGTGGGTCACATGATCTCACAAACCCTCAGTAGCATCTCCCTGAGCAGAGGGGACCCACCCCTCTGCTGCAGTTTCCGTTTGGGTCACGGACCTCCAGTAGCGCTGGGTTAGTTAGCTCTTGCTTGCCGCCATCTTAGCCTTGTCGGTTTCTAGGTTTATATTTATTGTTTAATAAAAAAATTAACCTGTGACGGTTGAAAAATTTACATAAGTGTTGTGTCTTTATTTATTATTTAAAACACAGTTATAAGTTATGGTTATGTAGATATGTTAGTTTTCCCTCTCTGCTGGTAACGAGTGGTAAGCCTTTAATCCCTTAATACATTAGTCTATGTTGATTTCACTTGAACAAAAGAAACTTGCAATAAAGTATAAATGTTATTACTGGAAAACAATTAACATAGTGATATTTACATGTTACCCAGTGTTGATGTATTTACTATTATTTGTTTTAACATATAAAAACAGTTTTAATATGTTAAAGGGACACTCAAGTAAGTTAAACTTTTTTGATTCAGACAGAGTATGCAATTTTAAACAACTTTTCCAATTTACTCTCATTAACAAAGTGTGCACAGTCTTTTGATATTTACACTTTTTGAGTAACCAGCTTCTACTGAGCATGTGCAAGAATTACGTACATGCATTTGTGATTGGCTGATGGCTGTCACATGATACATTGTCTTTTTATCATACATTTGTTGATTATGCAAATCTACTGTATTCACTGGTCCTTTAATTGTTCATGCGATATTCTGCAATAGAGAATCACTGTTTATTGGACTTGGCTGATTCGAGGTTTTTTTTCTAGCTAAAAATAGCATTACTGAAAGGTGCAAGTCATATACCTATAGATTATTTAATACTAGGGCCATTTTGTTTTTCTGTTTCTATCATACATGGGGGCATATGTATCAAGCTTCGAATGGAGCTTGATGCCCCGTGTTTCTGGCGAACCTGTAGGCTCGCCAGAAACAGCAGTTATGAAGCAGCGGTCACAAAGACTTGTGAGCTGCTGGTGCAATGCTGAATACGGCGAGCGTATTGCTCGCCGTATTCAGCGAGGTCTGTCGGACCTGATCCCCACTGTCGGATCAGGTCCGATAGACCTTAATAACTAGAGGCCATTGGCTGTGATTATGCTGATTCATACTGGACACTGAGAGTAGAAGGGACCTCTTTAACCCTGTAGCTGGCTATTAGGCAGAATTATCATAATTTTTTTTATATTTTTCCAAAACTAAACATAAATAGACCATGGATCTCTCTGTAAATTATTTGTCATACACCTCTATGAAACCCTTTCTGCTCCGGCAAACATAAAAAGTAAATTAGTCATTAATGTAAGATGCAGACTGAATAAAATATCTACATTTTTGTGGATTTAAAGTTTTAGGAAAGTATAAAATGTGATCTAATAAGCAATTATATCCTTCAATAAATGATTGTGTCTCTGTAACACAATGTCTGCATTATATCAGTGGTTAATAACTAGTTTATGTTTTGTATTTTACATCAGGGTGAAAGTGTTAAGATACAAATAACATGCAGTTGATGGGTGGTAAATTGACATTGAATAATTAGCGCTGAAAACCTTTATGTACTATAACAGCTGTTTGCTCTCTTTCTACATGTGTAATCATAAGCACATGCAGAGAACATGCAAAAACATTCTTCATGTTTGATTGACAGTGACACATGCAGAGTTAAATAATAATTTCTCATTACTTTCAACATGAAGCTGTACGCTGTGCTACATTTTTAGATAATGTATATCAACTTTGCTTGCTTTTCTCTTTTTAACTTCCTACTCATCATCAACTCCTAAAATGTGTGTGTAGAAATATATATATTGCTGTATTCTTTGCATTTTTTGAAAATGAAGTAACAAACGAAGAAATTAATGAATGGCCGTGGCACAAAAAAATTCTTGATTTGTTTATGTGGTTACTCTGAAGGTAGAAAAGGATTGTCTGTAGGTTGAAATGCATTAAACTTATAGTTTTACACAATGTAATCATCCTGCGATGTCCCTGTCAGTGGTTGTTTCCTTTTGTTCTTTACTATCCTAACCCTATTACAAAATACAGTATTTACACACACAATATATATATATATATATATATATATATATATAATATATATTTGTGCTGCTGCTGGCTTATATCAGTAGCTCAGGCTACTACTCTAAAGGGACATAAACCCCAAAACTTTACTTTCATGGTTCCGGCAGAGCTTACGATTTTAAAAAACTTTCCAATATACATCTATTATCAAAATGTCTTTGTTTTCTCAATATCCTTTGTTTAAATGCAGGAAGGTAAGACCTGGTTCACGCACGTGTCTGCAGTACTATATGGCAGCAGTTTTGCAAGAATGTTATAGATTAGCTGTAGATGGCAGCACTATTTCCTGTCATGTAGCACTGCAGACATGTGCACGCTACCTATCAAATTATCTCTTCAACAAAGAATAACATGAGAATGAAGCAAATTTGCTATTAGAGATACATTGGAAATGTTTTAAAAATTGTATGCTCTGTCTGAATCATGAAACAAACATTTGGGGGTTCATGTCCTGTTAGTTTAAGCTGCTGTCTAGCTACTACTCTGCTGCGCTGAAGATTCCCCCAATGGAAATAAAGGGTTAACAAATGTCTGCTACTTAACGAAAATTGTTGTCAATATGCAACTGAAGCAAACAACCACATGAACTAATATAAGATGAAAGGAAAATACATTTTTAAGCAAATGTTTGTCTATTTATTATCATTTTAAATTGGCTTTAGTTTTCTTGTTCAATTACAGGCCTGTTTGTTTCCTAATAATAGTTGCGCTATATTAACCTTGTGATGTGAAATCTGTTGTCATGCATTAAGGTAATTTGTGCAATCACTGCAATTGAACAAATTTAAGGTAGCGTTTTCTGCTGGTGGCTCTGACTTTGATACAAAGACAACAATTTGCTTAGAGTGATGCTGATTATATCCTAAATCAGTTCAGTCAACCTTAAATAAAAGTATATGGCAACTTGTTAAACACATGGGAGAAGCGTACAGACTTTAGAAAACTCTAAAACATTTTAACAATTGTTGTCAGATTCCCAAAGAACATATTTGTAAAATAAGTAAATCATATATAAATATAATAATATAGTGACGCATATAATAAAAACAGAAGTACATAGATATGCTAAGCATATATCCATCTCATGCACTTTCTTTAATTACTATCTGTACTATCAATTTCCTTGTATCTGCCCCACTCCATACTCTTTAAAGGGACATTAAAATGACTGTTTCTATAAATGCATAATAAACATCAGACATTAAAACACCTCTTGGTTTGTGTAAATCTGAGCTTGCAACTATATAGGAAAAAAAGCAAATTCTGTAACCTGCAAATGTTTCAAATCAAATATCTGGTTTAGGCAAGTTTCATTTTGAAAACCTTAGTTACATACTATGCTTTTTGCCTCTCTAGTGCTATACGAGTATGTATGTGTTGTATGTATTATATGAGAGTGTGTGTTGTAGGAGAGTGCGTGTGTTATACGAGTGTGTATGTGTTATATGTGTTATATGAGTGTGTGTGTGGTGTGTGTGTTGTAGGAGAGTGAGTGTGTGTTATACGAGTGTGTATGTGTTGTATGTGATATACGAGTGTGTGTGTGGTGTGTGTGTGTTGTAGGAGAGTGTGTGTGTATTATACAAGTGTGTATGTGTTGTATGTGTTATATGAAAGTGTGTGTGGTGTGTGTGTTGTATGAGAGTGTGTGTGTTATACGAGTGTGTATGTGTTATATGAGAGTGTGTGTTGTAGGAGAGTGCGTGTGTTATACGAGTGTGTATGTGTTATATGTGTTATATGAGTGTGTGTGTGGTGTGTGTGTTGTAGGAGAGTGAGTGTGTGTTATACGAGTGTGAATGTGTTGTATGTGTTATATGAAAGTGTGTGTGTTATACAAATGTGTGTATGTGTTATATGAGAGTGTGTGTGTGTTGTAGGAGAGTGCGTGTGTTATACGAGTGTGTATGTGTTGTATGTGATATACGAGTGTGTGTGTGGTGTGTGTGTGTTGTAGGAGAGTGTGTGTGTATTATACAAGTGTGTATGTGTTGTATGTGTTATATGAAAGTGTGTGTGGTGTGTGTGTTGTATGAGAGTGTGTGTGTTATACGAGTGTGTATGTGTTATATGAGAGTGTGTGTTGTAGGAGAGTGCGTGTGTTATACGAGTGTGTATGTGTTATATGTGTTATATGAGTGTGTGTGTGGTGTGTGTGTTGTAGGAGAGTGAGTGTGTGTTATACGAGTGTGTATGTGTTGTATGTGTTATATGAAAGTGTGTGTGGTGTGTGTGTTGTATGAGAGTGTGTGTGTGTTATACGAGTGTGTATGTGCTATATGAGAGTGTGTGTGTGTTGTAGGAGAGTGCGTGTGTTATACGAGTGTGTATGTGTTGTATGTGTTATATGAGAGTGTGTGTGATGTGTGTGTTGTAGGAGAGTGTGTGTGTTATACGAGTGTGTATGTGTTGTATTTGTTATATGAGAGGGTGTGTGGTGTGTGTGTGTTGTAGGAGAGTGTGTGTGTTATATGAGTGTGAATGTGTTGTATGTGTTATATGAGAGTGTGTGTGTTTTGGTAGGAGAGTGCGTGTGTTATACAAGTGTGTATGTGTTGTATGTGTTATACGAGTGTGTATGTGTTGTATGTGTTATATGAGAGTGTGTGTTTTATACGAGTGTGTATGTTTTGTGTGGGTATGAGCGTGTGTGTGTGGTGTGTGTGTTGTAGGCGAGTGTGTGTGTTATACGAGTGTGTATGTGTTATATGAGAGTGTGTGTGGTGTGTGTGTTGTATGAGAGTGTGTGTGTTATACGAGTGTATATGTGTTGTATGGGTATGAGAGAGTGTGTGTGTTGTATGAGAGGGTATGTGGTGTGTGTGTTTTGTGTAAGTGTGTGTGATGTATATATTATATGAAAGGGTGTGTTTGGTATTACCTTTTACATTTTCAAGTTTGACTACAATCAGAAATAAAGTATGTACATATTTTACTCACTTTGCCAAAAATTGTGACTATCTTGTTGTATATTACTTTAGAAATTTTCAGACCAAGCATAAAAAGAGGGTTAGGATGTATTATCATTGCACTGGTTCTTGGGGAGAAAAACGTTTGAAGAACCCTGCTCTAGATTGTGTGGGATAATATACAGTTCTTAGACAAAAACAAAAGATGATCAATGTCTCATTAAAGAGACAATAAAGTCAAAATTAAACTTTAATGGATCAGATAGAGAATGTGATTTTAAACAAATTTCCATTTTACTTCTGTTACCTAATTTGATTAATTCCAAGAATACCAAGAGCATGAAGCAAATTTCATAATAGAAGTAATTTGGAAAGTTGTTTAAAGATATACACTCCATCTGAATTATGAAAGAAAAAAATTGGGTTTCATGTCCCTTTAATGACAGCATTGCTGAAGAACTGCATACATTTGATAATAAACTGTTTGTTAGCAAAGTTTGGGAGTTTTAAAAGCCAAGTGCAATAAAGAGATTTTAAGCCTTCTTCGCCATATAGCCTGTAATTTTGATTTTGCGATTTGGGTTAGGGTCAATTGTAAATAATCTCCTGAGTTGGCTTTACTGACTTGTTTTACTACAAAAGCAGGTAAAATAAATAATTAATGTTATATTATATGTTTTATTGCATGAAAAATAAATGTTACATTCATTTCTATTGTATTTTTTTAAAGAAAAATATGCATTATTGAACCTATTAAGGTTTAGATTACAATTGGTGCACTAACTGTTGCACATAAGCTATATCGGGTTTTTGTGTGTCAGACATATTTCAAGTTGCGAGAGAGCAATCACATTATTCGCTCGTCTGGTTAGCACGACTGGAACCCTTGCATAAAGATTAGTGCATTAAAACAAATTATTATACATACAGTAAAAAAATCTATATTTTTTACAGTATGTATAGCAATTTTTAATAATTCTTATTAATATTTTTGAATATTTATTATTTAATTAACCAATATTGAGGTTATCAATTCTTTATATGCGCTATCCCGACACCACGTTAGACCTCAAGTGCAAAACACGAAGCATGATATGCATATATTACGTTCCTATGTTCTTCACATAGAAAATGAATGTAATTTTTATAATTAAATATATATATTTCTATATATATCTGATAATGTTAATGTAAAATATATATCTATACATATATATATATCTATAGGAATAAAAATAACATTGTTCGGTAAGTGAAGAACATTGGATAGTGAAATATGAATAACTCCTGTTGCATTAGTATGTGAGCCATAGGTGTTAGATCTTTTTCTTCTGGTCTCTCCATTGACTTCTATGGGTAGAATACATTAACACAGTCCCGGTAATGTGAAGTATTTTGGTTAGCGTGCGCTGGGCGAAAACTTTTTACTTTCAACTTGTAATACACGCGCTACCTGATGTGCAAAAAGCTTACATCTAGCTTAGTTTATGGTCGATCAAAATAGCTAAATAGAGTTCCACTTGTTATCTGGCCCTAAATGAAGTAGATCTTAATTACAAATATTAACAAACTTCTGCACATCTATTAGTTGTGCAGCATAAAGGAGTGTCAGCAGGGTTCTGCATTCCAGGGAATGCACTCCAGCCTCTCTTGGAAGAATTGGAAACACTGCAATATTCAGAGTTAAATTCCAGTAAAAGCAGGTAAATTAAAGGGACAGTCAAGTCCCAAAAAACTTTTATGGTTCAGATAGGACATGCAACTTTAAAAAACTTTCCAATTTACTTTTATCACCAATTTTGCTTTGTTTTCTTGGTATTCTTAGTTTTAAAGCTAAACCTAGGAAGGCTCATGTGATAATTTCTAAGCCCTTGAAGGCTGCCTCTTATCACATGTTTTTTTATTTGCTTTTCACAACAGGGGAGAACTAGTTCATATAAACCATATAAATAACATTGTGATCACGTCTGTGGATTGTGGCAGATACTGTAACTGCACTAATTGGCTAAAGTGTTATGTGATCAGGGGGCTGTCAGAAGATGCTTAGATGCAGGGTAATAAGAGAGGTAAAAAGTGTATTAATATAACTGTGTTGGTTATGCAAAACTGGGGAATGGGTAATAAAGGGATTATCTATCTTTTAAAACAACAAAAAATCTGGTGTTGACTGTCCCTTTAAGTAATTTAAGTGCACTGTTAATTTGGAGCCAAGTTTCTTGACGTATCACAATGCTATATCATATAGTTGTTAAAGACCTGCCGCCATGAACAAGTTTTCGACTGTAAAGCTCCTGAAAAGGATTTTTGAGTGTTAATTGCCTTTTTTTTAAATAGAAACTAGGAGGTCTCCCGAAACTGACACATACAATAGCCCATTTGGCATGTGCAGGCACAGTCATGTTATTTTCCTAACATATCTTACTTTTGTACACAGAGACGTTCAGGGGATATTTTCCTGTCAGCTTTTTACAGTTATGCTGCAACACTATCAAGTGATTTAGCATATAAGTATTATGTCCCTTTAAGGTTACAGCAAAGCTCTCTTCATGTAACCCTTTTGTTCACTTGGCAATGAAAACAACTCATTTACATGTGTGACAATAACCTATTGTCATCACAAAATCTACTCCGGAATTTGTATTGTTTATAATGATAGATAATCCCTTTATTACACATTCCCCAGTTTTGCATAACCTACTGAAAATCACTACTGCACTACTGAAAATCACAATGATGTTGTTTTCTTGACAAGTCATATTATGCACTTCAGTTTAGCGTTTACAATACAGAGTGGGAGCTGTACATTTTTGCATTGCTCTGTCTGTATTATTTATGAGGCTTTTTTTATGAAACTTTTAAACTGTGTGAATTAAACTGCAACAATTGTAAAGCTTCCTTTTTTCTATTGTTCAAGATAACCCAAAATACAAAGTACAGCTATCAGAAAGCTGGTAAAATCAGAGCTCTGTGAAAGTGTACTGTTTCTATCACAGGATGCAACAATACGCGTGCTACAAGATGGCTGCATCCAGTAAAAACCAGAAACAGAAATTTACTAACTAACTTTTGTAAACAGTTTACTCCAGAATCGGTATTGTTTAAGAAGATAGATACTCCCTTTATTACTCATTCCTCAGATTTGCATAACCAACATGATTATATTAATAATTGTTTTACCTTTGGTGATTACCTTGTATTTAAGCCTCTGCAGACTGCCCCCTTATCTCAGTTCTTTTGACAGACTTGCATTTTAGCCACTAGAGTGAGCACAATGCTATCTATATGACACACATGAATTAGTGTTGTCTAGCTGGAAAAAATTCAAGGGCTTAGAAATTGGCATATGAGGCTACCTATGTTTAGCTTTCAACAAAAGAATACCAAGAGAACGCAAAGCAAATATGATAATAAAAGTAAATTGGAAAGTTGTTTAAAATCATATACCCTATATGAAAGTTTAATTTTGACCAAAATAAGAGAATGACTTTCAACCGAGCTGTGGGTAACAGAAGGGAAAATAATATCAGGGTGAGTAGTAATCATGCTACTATAGTTGTACCCAGCAGTTTAATGTCCCATTAATTTCTAATGAAGACTACAAACCTCAACATAACTTTTGTAGAAAAAAAAGTTTTAGTACCAGTAGGTTAATTCCATTTACTACTTCTAATTAGAGAAAGCTTATTGTACACATTAAAGTGAAAGTAAAGTTAATAGCTCCAGAATTCATCCATCCTTACCGAATACCGACAGCAATAACTTTTTTTATTATATATTTTTTCATAATTGTACTTTTAATCTATATATTTTCTCTTATAGTTACTAGGCGAACTCCTCCCACCCTCTACTTCCTCTATTTTAGCAATGTGACGTATAGAGCGGTCCCACCCGCTCTATACATATCTCTCATGCTCGTGCACAAAGTCCATTTCTAATGCGCAAAGCCTCTTCTCACAGTCTACTGCGTATGTGCTTCACGGCGATACCGCTATACAATGCACATGTGTTACTATCGCTTGAAAAATAGTACTCAATGAATAACAATAATGTATTCATTCAGTACTATGTTATTTGTGAAATAGAGCAGCAGCATTTTTACTAACAGTGACCCGTTTTCACATATGAGCCTTAGTCAAAACAGATGACGTGTTATTGGTTCGTGCAAAATATAATGAGCACGAGTGAAACAGGAGCGCGCTCCTAAACTCATTATGCGGAAGAAAAGTTTTGCGCATGCGCAGAAGAAGAAAAGGTAGGATGACGTAGCTTGTTGGCAGCCTAACGGCCAGATTTTCAATTAGGTAATTAAAAAAAGTGACCAGGAACGAAAAAAACAAGGAAATAACGGGTTGAATACAGATAGTATAAGAAAGCAATAATTTTCGGCGATAACTTTGTTTAAAGATAAATAATAAAAAAAAGATGAATGAAACTCATATTATTTTGGCACAAAGACTGCTACTGAGGATCTCAAACCGGTTAAGTTTACTTTCACTTTAAGGAAAGGAAACAAAAATAACCAATAGAGCCCCCCAAAATAAAATGACTGGGGTTATATTGTCCACACCCAGAGTCTCTCCAGATTCTGCAACAAGTAAAAATTGAAAATTATAAACAGAAGGCAAATGTTGTTTTTGGTTGCGTTTCAAAGTAATTCTGTTACTATGTGTTTATAAAAAAAATCACAGCACTTTTCTTTGGTAAATACTCTAATTGCAACATCACATTAATTACGATGTTACAATCTTTCAGGTCTGGACAAAGCTTATGCAAAATTAATGAAAATGAGACAAACAAAACATTACAAGCTTTATGTTCATTCATTTGTACAGAAAACAGGAAGGATTTAAATATTAATTGAATTGAAGCTACTTTTGTACACAACAGTTATACTGAAAATACACTGAGTGGATTATTCATAATATCAGACTCCCATATTTGCAAACCAGTTTACAAGATAATTCATCTGACTGATCTCTCCAATCCAGATAATGGGTAAAATTATTTCCTATCGGCTAGATTACGAGTTTTGCAGAGTGAAAAAGCAGCGTTAAGGCTCATGAGTCTTGCAGGTTTAGGAGCACTGCACACTTTTTTGGCCTTAACGCAAATTAACTTACGCAATTTGCGTAAAGTTTTTTTTCAATGGGACTTCCACAGCGCCGGTATTACGAGTCTGCCTTGGAGGCCAAAAAGTGAGCGGTACAGCCTATACCGCCAAGATCAATAACGTAAACTGAAAGTCAGTAGTTATGAGTTTTACGCTACAAAGCTGTAACTTAAAACTCATAACTAAAGTGCTAAAAAGTACACTAACACCCATAAACTACCTATTAACCCCTAAACCGAGGCCCTCCCGCATCGCAAACACTAAAATAAAGTTATTAACCCTTAATCTGCCGCTCCTGACATTGCCGCCACTAGAATAAACATATTAACCCCTAATATTATTAACCCCAACATCGCCGCCACCTACCTACATTAATTAACCCCTAATCTGCCGCCCCCAACGTTGCCGCCACTATACTAAATTTATTAACTCCTAAACCTAAGTCTAACCCTAAAACCCCCTAACTTAAATATAATTAAAATAAATTTAAATAAAACCTACTATCATTACCTAAATAATTCCTATTTCAAACTAAATACTTACCTGTAAAATAAACCCCAAGCTAGCTACAATATAACTAATAGTTACACATTGTATCTAGCTTAGGTTTTATTTTTATTTCAGAAGGGGATATAAAAAGGCGCGCTGTTGGGGAAAAAATATATGCAATTTAAAATAAAATGTCTCTAGATAAGATCGTGAGACGGATCTACCGTACTAGGCTTTTGTGCTATAGCCGTAACAGTCAATGTCTGTAGAAGATGGTCTTCACTGGTGATCTTTGAAAATGTAAGGTAGCTCCTCTTGATCCCAGAGAGTGGGGAAAAACTGTTAGAAGACAAAGATGGAGAGAGGGCGCCAAATAGCGTGATAACGTTTCATCAATGAGATTAAATGTTGATCCGCTTTTTATCTGATGAAACGACTCGCTTTGGGTTGAGAAACGTGTCATAAAATAAAGCTGTTCATTTTTTATTGAGAAGTTGTTCACTCCATTTTATTCCAGTACTTTTAAGCACTATAGAAAGCTGACCTCTTCTTTTTAACAAAGAATAACACGGCCGCAACAGGAGGTGCTCTCTGAGCCACAACCGAAAGGAGATTCCAAGGAGGTGTTCCACCTGCAGTGTACTAGCCACTGTTTAAGTGCTAGCAAGCAAATTTGCACTGGTCACAGTTGTGCCACAGTATTTGGTAAGCACATTACCTTTCAACATTTAATCTCATTGATGAAACGTTATCACGCTATTTGGCGCCCTCTCTCCATCTTTGACTTTATTTTTATTTCACAGGCAAGTTTGTATTTATTTTAACTAGGTAGAATGGTTACTAAGTAGTTATTAACTATTTACTAACTACCTAGCTAAAATAAATACAAATTCACCTGTAAAATAAAAACTAACCTGCCTTACACTAACACCTAACCTTACACTACAATTAAATACATTGCCTAAATTAAATACAATTACCTAAATTACAAAAACAAACAAACACTTAATTACACAAAATAAAAAAAGAAATTATAAAAAAAATAAACTAATTACACCTAATCTAATAGCCCTATCAAAATATAAAAGTCCCCCCAAAATTAAAAAAAAACCCTAGCCTAAACTAAACTACCAATAGCCCTTAAACAGGCCTTTTGTGGGGAATTGCCTCAAAGAAATCAGCTCTTTTACCTGTAAAAAAAATACAAACACCCCCAACAGTAAAACACACCACCCACACAACCAAGCCCCCAAATAAAATCCTATCTAAAAAAAAACTAAGCTCCCCATTGCCCTGAAAAGGCCATTTGGATGGGCTTTGGCCTTAAAAGGGCATTTAGCTCTTTTTCAATTGCCCAAACCCTAATCTAAAAATAAAACCCACCCAATAAACCCTTAAAAAAACCTAACACTAACCCCCGAAGATCCACTTACAGTTTTGAAGACCGGACATCCATCCTAAACGAAGCCGGGAGAAGTCTTCATCCAAGTGGCAAGAAGTCCTCAATGAAACCGGGAGAAGTCTTCATCCAAGCCGGCAGAAGTGGTCCTCCAGATGGGCAGAAGTCTTCATCCAGATGGCATCTTCTATCTTCATCCATCCGGCGCGGAACGGGTCCATCTTCAAGACATCCGGCGCGGAGCATCCTCTTCAATCGAAGTCTTCTTCCAGAATAAAGTTTCATTTAAGTGACGTCATCCAAGATGGCCTCTCTTGAATTCTGATCAGCTGATAGAATTCTATCAGCCAATCGGAATTAAAGGTGAAAAAATCCTATTGGATGATCCAATTCGCATTCTATTGGCTGATTAGAATCTAGGTAGGCTCACATGCTAATTTCGAAGCCCTTGAAGGCCGCCTCTTATATGAATGCATTTGACAGGTTTTCACAGATAGAGGGCGTTAGTTCATGTGTTTCATATAAATAACATTGTTCTCGCGCACATGGAGTTATTTCAGAGTCAGCACTAATTGCCTGAAATACAAGTGTGACAAAAGACCTGAGATAAGGAGGCAGTCATCAGAACATTAGATACAAGGTAATTACAGAGGTAAAAGGTATATTTCTATAACAGTGTTGGTTATGCAAAACTGGGGAATGGTAAATAAAGGGATTATCTATCTTTTTAAACAATACCATTCTTGGTATTTACTATCCCTTTAAGTACAGGCTGTAGAAAAGTTGTATAAACATAGCCAGCAGAAGAAATCACACTCTCAGTGGGAGGTAAGAGAGATTAAGTAATAATAGTTCTCTAGTGAATTTTGGACTGCAAACAGAGATACAGATAAGGAAGCATTTGTGTGTACAGAAAGTGATAAAAGAAGCCAATCTGACTTCCTTGCTAACTCAACCGAAAGTCAAAAAACAATATCAGCTTTTTCATATACAAAACTTAACCCCAAGGAGCAATTTATCATACATTTTAAACTCTGCAGCTTGTATAACATTGGAAAAACAATGTTACAGTATACTGTCCCTCTAAAGATACTTCTTCCCCTATTCTTTATTACCAGGAATATGTACATTACTTCTCTCTGCTTTTACAGCCTCTGAGATCAGACGCCCAGATTTGCTTACAAACCCTCTTTCCTTCAATTTAAGGTGAATTGATGGATGGAATGAGTTAAATAAGTTATGAAATATTTGCAAATGTTCTTTTCCTTCTGTCCATTTGTTTATGAGGTTTAAGGGAGGGGGGGGGGCGTGAATGGTTAGGAACCCGTTTTAAAGGGACACTAAATTCAAATTTTTTATTTTGTGATTCAGATAGAGCATGCAATTTTAAGCAACTTTCTAATTTACGCCTACTATTAAATGTTCTTCATTTTTTTAGTATTTTTATTTGAAAAGGAAGAATGTAAGTTTAGATGCCGGCCCATTTTTTATGAACAACCTGGGTTGTTCTTGCTGATTGGTGGATAAATTCATCCACCAATAAACAAGTGCTGTCCAGGGTCCTGAACTTTCTTTTTCAAATAAAGATAGCAAGAGAATAAAGAAAATTGATAATAGTAAATTAGAAAGTTGCTTAAAATTCCATGCTCTATCTGAATCACAAAAGAAAAAATTTGGGTTCAGTATCCATTTAAAGTCAGCAATAAACACAATTGCATATTATGGGGCCATTTTTGTGTCCATAGCAGTTCTGGTCATGTGTACATAGATGTTATTGATGAAACTAAAATAATTGTGAGTGAGGATGAATTCTATGGTGACTTTAGGGACTTTTTCAGTATAGTATTATTTGGATGTGAGGAATTTGGAACAGACTTCAATTCCATCTTTATGAGGGATATTGATATGCAAGGATTCTACATCCATAGTAACTAGTATGGTATTGGGAGGTGATGTCTTGTATGAATCGTTTAGTGTTAGTAACTAGTGGCTTTAGGGTAATTTCCACTAGGCCAGATATCTGTTCAGTAAATGTATCCATACCTGTTATTATCTTTTTGTACCCCAGTTGTACCCCCATTCTGTACCCCAGTTGGACACCATTTTTACACAAAATGGCCATTCCATTGGAAATCTTACTATTAAAATAATGAAAGGGAAGTTTAAAAGCACCATGAACAGAAAACATTTAAAATTAAAATGCTGACATATTTTGACATGATAAGCACAGGACTGAATGTAGATTCCAGCTCTTTGTCTCATTTCCAAAACTTTATATAATAACCTAACATCTGTCATTGGCCTGTACACATATGTACATGTTAATGTCAGTGACTGCCTGTGCATTATAAGTGAATATGTTATTTACGTACAGCATATCCCAGCATGCAATTTTCTGTATTAAAGGGACATAAAACAAGTTGGGATAGAGACAAAATATAATAATATGTACTTGAATTACTTTACCTGCAAATTTATACTGCAGTTCCTCACCATTAACCCTTTCTTTTGAGTTTCTAAATTTTAAAGCTCTAATTCCTCCCACACATTTTCTTCTATGGCTCTATCTATATCTATTGTTGTTTTGGTAGAATGCAAAAATGCATAGGGATTATCTTCTGGAGCATTCCTAGAAGTTGTGAACTCAATTGAAATACAATGCCTGTATCTAAACACTGATAAGGGGGGGGGGGGGGCTGCTTAGCTATGTAATTCATTTTGCTTATTTTTGAAAATGATTTTAAAATACTTGCCAGCAATTTTTAAACATTTTTTTTATGCAAACTATTTTTAATTAATTAGCCCTTTTAGGATATGCACAGATTTCAACCTGTTTTATGTCCCTTTAATATTTTCCAGCACTTACCCTACCAGTGTGTTCCGTCCACCCCCAGCATTTTCAGCATCAGACTGATCTGCTATTTATGACTTTCTACAAATTCTCTCAGCTTTCTCTCCCACCTCCTGTCCTGTCCCCATAGCCCCCTTCTTTCAAAGATATCTATGAACAAATTCTATCATATTAATCATTATTGCTTCAGACCGGAGTAAGAGAGGTAACTTGTGAAAGCTTGTCTTTTACTAGGCAAAGTTAGTCCAATAAAAAAGGTATTACTGCATACTGCAATGCAATTGTTATTTTTATAGTCAACTACTGGACTAATACGGCTACTACAATCAATAAATATGTATATACACACACACACATATATATATATATATATATATATATATATATATATAGAGAGAGAGAGAGAGAGAGAGAGAGAGAGAGAGAGTGCTTTTCTATTATTATTTTTTTTAAATGTACCAGTGCTCATTGATTATTGATTGAATTAGTGTGGTAACTTGAGAAAGCCAAAGGGACAAAGTTATTTACAGTGCTTGATATATTTTGCAGCACCCTCTTTTGAAAACTAGAGTATTTACATGACAATTACAAATATTTCCTTTTATGAGACATCAGGGGTATCAGTACTGATGAGTACCTCAACAAAAAAGCCCTATAGATCAGACCCCATAGAAGCCTATGGGGAAAGGGACTTATCTGACCTCCAGTGTGCATTAGTCTTTCACTCTTGCGCAAACTTTTTATTTTCAACTTGTAATATGAGTTTAAGAGTTGGAGAACTATTGATTTAACTTATGTGGTGTTAGTGCTCAGTAGAGCTAATATTTTTGAGCTACACTTGTAATCTAGGCCTATGTATTTAAATAGACATAATAGCCAAAACTAAAATATGCATGACTGCATTTCAGTTTTGGACATTATTTGCCTGTAATTTGCCTCAGAGTGTGATTAATTTATTCTATACGCTCGTTAGTATACGGGAATAATATAAGCATACTTAATTATATTGCCTTTACTTATATTTGATAAGCATTTGCAATTTTCATATTTGCTTTATTAATAATACCATTAAAATATAAATAATTATTAAATATATTTATTGCGATGTTTGTTAATACTAGGGGTGGTTCAGTTTGCAAATGATGAAAACTTACCTATAGATGTGTTGTTTTGTGACACTCGCTGCAATTTATAGAACGGATCTGATCCTCTGAGGTCACTTTAGATGGGGCGGTGACATAAGTGGTTCTGTCAGTGGTAATAACATGTAGAAAAGTAGCAGGATCAGCACACACTTCAGGAAAATGTCCCTTTGAACCAATATTGGGTAAATGTAGGTGCACACCTGGAGGACCTCCCTTTCCAGGGTCCAAGTAAATATATCAAATAGAACACACAGGTAACACACAGTATGAGGCAACAGCGCCTTTATTGAGCAACGTTTCGGGACTCCTGCCCCTATATCAACTAACAAACAAGTGAACATGTCAAGCTATTATAGACATGGGTGAACAATCACAAAACAATGGGGAGGGGTCAAACAGGAAGTGAGATCACAAGTGACCTCATACACATCATCACTCATAATTAACCCCTACACTCCTGAAGTGAAATGTTCACCAAATTAAAAACAGGTGCAGCAAGTTTCTAACTCTACTTCACAATTAAATAAATGACATAAATTGGTAATTTCATAAAGTACATCAAATAAAGTTTAAATCAATATACCCAACCAAAAAGCACATTAAATGAAAGGAAGCAGGTCAAATTCCTGATTAAGCCCTTTGGGATGCATGGTATCTAGTTTCCAAATCCATCTCGCCTCTCTATATAGTAAATCTTTGGCCCTATCTCCCCCTCTAGTACGTCTGGGGGCCTGGTCTATGACCATGTATCTAAGTGGATTAATTTGATGGCCTTTTTCTAAAAAGTGTACTGGCACCGGGAGATTAGATGTTTTCTCATTTCTGATTGTGGATTTGTGCTGGCGTATGCGTTCCCTGACCCTTTGGGTCGTCTCGCCTACATATAATAGCCCACACGGGCACTTTAACGCATAAACTACATGCGTAGAATTGCATGTATAATAACCCTTAATCAAAAAATGTTCTCCAGTATATGGATGAGAAATGGAATCTCCTTTGATGACATTGCCACACTGACCACAATCCATACAGGGAAACGTACCATTTTTAGGTTTACCAAAGAATCTATGTCCCCCTCTGATGGTAGAGTCAGGGTTGGGCAATAACGTGTCGGAAACGAGCGCCATACTCCTACCCAGGTATAAAAATATCCCACAGGGTGAAGAAGTTGAAATAGATGTGAATTTCAATATTTATTACAAAAAATGGCTTAAAATCGTGATAAGTAAGTAATTACAAATATTACTTTATTTTAACGTTCTTTTGATTGCTCTTAAGATTTGATATTGTTTCATGTCCCTTTAAGAAAGAGTCTGCAGTTCTTTGTTATATTTTTCCCCCAAAGTATCCTCTGTGCACAAATTTGAGACTGAGGAAATGTTTTTCTGCATGTGCCTTCTTTCACTGGGTATAATAAATTGACTTTAGCTCTAATTATCTTTAATGTATGATGATATTTGTAGTTTTTTCTTTCATTGTTTTCCTGTGATTGTGAATTGCAGCTTTTCATGCATTATTAATAAGTATAAAGTTAAACGATAAGAAGAAGAAAGCCTAGAAATAATATAATTGCTCTATGATAAACAGACATATGCCAGTAGGTGCTGGTTGAAGAACTTTTCATATCATGCATGCACTTTGCTCCTGAAACCACAGCATTTCTATTGTTTCAAAGGCAATGGGGAAAGGTATGGGATAAAGGCTTTGTTTTATATTATATATGCTGTAAAATCATCAAATTAAACTCAGATAGAAGAACACCGTTCCTGGGGGGTGGAGCTTAGCCATTCAGGAAAATTCTGCTCCTTAGATTAGCTCTAAGGGCAGTATCAGCATCAAGGCAACCTATGCCATCTCTGACCTACTATATTTTCATTACTAAGCCCCCCTTTCCTTTTTTCCCCTGCTACCACTTCAGATCTCAAAGCCCCCTGACACTAAGATACAGTCACTACAATTGTTACACTCTGTAAATATGAAAAGGGTAAAGTGTGCCACAGAAAAGATCTATGGTGATTAGGGACTTCAGGAGATTAAAAGCTGACATTATTTTACTGCAGTAAACAATTTTCCAAAAAGCCACAATGGTATAATAAGAAATTCTCTGATGTTTTTTCTCCTCAGGTCTACTCAAATGGGGTAGGCATCCTGAAACACAGTGGCATCCCTTTCAAGGTATTTCAGGTGGACAGGGACCAAGATGGTAGGTTCATTATCCTAACATGCCTACTTTATGGCCATCCAGCCACCTTTGTAAATGTGTATTTCCATCATCAGGACCAACACACGCTTTTTAAATAAATGGTTAACTGGTTTTTACAAAATCTAAAGGGGGTGTCTTAAGAGGATATTTTAATGTTCCTTTAGAATCACTTATTGATATCTCAGGAGGCTCCTCTTATATCCCTAAAAAAATACTTAAAAATATCCACCCCCAATTACAGGAATAGCGAACACATGATACTTGGCACATCCTTCACCCTGACCAGAAGGATTAAACCTTTAGCTCACACTTCCACCAAATACACTCTCGGATTTCCTACCTCTTCCTTGATCAATTATGCCTTACTCTAGTAAAAAAAATCATAAAAAAATAATAATTTCCAATTACCTGGTCAGACTAGGTGCCAGTTTCTTGTGCCTTACCATGGCCAGAAGCCGACTTGCCCCATTTCAATGGTCGATTGGACAACTTTTTACTTGATGAAACCATTCTTAGAAAAAATCTTGAGGAGTCCTTGAGGGAAAATTTTCAATTCAATGCTACTGCCCAGTTGAACCCTACCACAATATGGGAAGTACATAAATATGTGATCACAGGCAAACTTATTAAAGGGGCAGTATACACCAATTTTCATTTAACTGCAAGCAAGAGACACTGCTATAAAAAAATTATATGCACAGATACTGATATAAAAATCCAGTGTAAATCCTTTTAAAACTTACTTAGAAGCTTCCAATTTAACACTTTTAAGGAGATAAGCCAGGGACACCCACTGAAAGGGGCTGATAGCAAAACCTCCCCTGTCCCGTGCACATGAAAAGTTCCATTATGCAAACAGAAGCAGTCTGAAGTCTGTATACATCAATATACATCTAAAACTTTGGGGCTTTGGTAGGAGTCTGAAAATCAGCATAATGTTATTTAAAAATAAGCAAAACAATACATTTTTACAAAAACACACCCAGATGGGCTATATAAATCAATCATCTACAAAACATTTATGCAAATAAAAATCTAGTGTATAATGTCCCTTTAAGCTTAAGGCAAGAAACAATTGATTCAAATAGCCTACTATAACTCTCTGTTACATAAAATCACAGAAGTAGAACTCTGTATAAGTAAAACCCCTCAGATAAGAATTTAACTGCTTTTTGCTACAGACTAGAATCTCTCTATGACAATATTTACTTTCAGAGCAACAGCGTCAAGCCCTTATCTTGAAACAACAATATAACACTGAAGGTAACAAAATAGGGCGTTCTCTACAAAGGACGCATCTTAAAGTTCATATTCATTCTATAACAGATTTAGAGGGAAAAATCAAAACTGACAGTGTATCTATAGCCTCAGGAAGTAGCTTTTAGGAAGTACTATGCCTCACTATACGACTTAAAAAATTCCTTAGCTAATTCTGAAGCTATTAATCACAAAAGTGCCAAAATATAGGCATTCTCTGATTATTTGAAATCCTTATACATTCCTAGTTTGAGTGCAGAGGAAATTTCTAAAGCTGTTAAAAGCTTACCTACAGGACAATGTCTTTGTCCAGAGGGGTTTGAAACTAAATATTATAAAATATTTTCCAATATTGGTTCCCCAGCTAGTCCAAATCTTTAAATCTCTAAACGACACTTCCCAGCTTCTATGTTGGAAGTGCACATAACAGTCCTACTGAAACCTGGCAAACCACCCTAACAGACCTGAAAACTTCTGACCCATCTCGCTCTTCAATGCTGACATTAAGATTTTCGGTAAAATTCTAGCAAAAAGAATTAATAGACACCTACCCTCCCTGATCTCTCCATATCAGGTTTGCTTCATATCAGAAATAGAGGCTAGAGATAACACCCATTACAGCAACTTGTCTCTTATGCTAGCATCCATAAGACCCCTATAGCACTTATTTCAACTGATGCTGAAAATACTTTTGATAGAGTCTGGGATTTTATCAGAGCCACCCTACAGCATATGAACTATAGTGAAAATTGTTTCTCTATATACCAACCCTAACGCACATATAAGAGTCAATGGGATTTTTTCTGACCCTTTTTGAGATAAAAAATGGAACCAGGCAGGGCTGTCCCCTCTCCCCGCTATTTGCCTTGACAATATAAATACTTGTGCATATAGTCTGCCTCAATTCTAAAATTGAAAGAGTGAAAATCAAAGATCATGAGCATAAATTGACATAATACACTGATTACATTCTACTTTATCTCACAAACATTGAGAGCTCCATGTCAGCTTCTGTTTGAATTGAACTAAATCAGAATTATTGAATATCAAAGACCCAGGAGAAGAGCTTATTCAACTCACTGACTGACTAACTGTTCCCTGACAATAAAGCAAAATAAATTGAAATATTTAGGTATATATTTTACAGCCAATTTGAATCTTCTATATAGTTACAACTACAAACCTCTATTAGAAGACATATCCAGGAATCTGTCCAGTTGGCACAAGAAACCTTTATCATGGCTTGGAAGGTTAAGTGTAGTAGAAATTAACATTTTGCCTAGGATATTATATATCCTATAAACCCTCCCAATACCCTTACCCCATTCATATATTCTGAGATTGCAGTCCATATTAAAGCAATTCATATGCAAAAAATCGAATTAATGATACAGAAGCACACTCTCAACCTAGCTTGAGAGGTAGGGTGTCTAGTGAATTGTTGAATGATGCCATAATTCCCAACATAAGGTCTGGGTGCACCTTGATGGAGATATTCTTCACTTAAACAATGTCAGTTTACTGGCTTGGATTCTGCCCAAACACAGACCCAAAACCATTATGGATTTTCCCTTGTTAATCAAAGTGTTTTCCCATTGGGATAAGCTTCTTAACAACAGCACTCTTATTTCTATTCGTCCCTCACCACTGACACCTTACACTCACAATCCTTGTATTCCCAAAGTTAGATATTAAACAGAAACTGCCATTAAGCAACATATACGTGACTACTCATTCCTGAACCTCTTCAAAGAAGGTAAACTTGAACTTCGCAATTTGAAGAAAATACTTTTTCTTTGTGGTTTAAGCATGCTTAGATCTCTCATTATTTAGACACTTGTGCCTTTAAAAAGGAACTATCCTATTCTATCAACCTTTTGAACAACTATACACCTTATCTTCACCATCTCAACGTACTATCTCTACTATGTATAACATACTTCAACTGCAGGGTACAAGGTCTCTACCAGCTTTAACTCATTGATGGCAAATAGCCTTAGAGACAAATATAGACCTTAAGTCTTGGCAGAAATGTTTCAAGCTACACAAACACAATCATCAATCTCAGCCTACATTAAGGAAATTAATGACAAATTATTGTCTTATTGGTATCTGACTCCCTAGAGGATCAAGCAAATTTTCAAGCAAGCAAATTAAAAATGCTGGAGAGTGTGGTGAAGAGGCTCCTTTTCTTCATGTCTAATCGACTTGCCCCAATCTGCAGTCCTATTGGTCAGAAGTAACTTAGCAGATGACTAAGGTTTTTGGTATTATAATCTCTGCTATACCAGAAATACTTCACTCTTTATCCAAGATTTAAGACCAAACTAAAAAAACTTTATAAATCATTATGCTAAACAGTGCAAAATCTCTTATTCCACAAAGGTGGAAGTCTGACGAGGTGCCAACATTCAAAGACTGGATGACAAAAGTGGACTCTTTATTTAGCCAGGAGAGTTATTGTATGAGGACTGGTAAGATAGACACCCATGAACTTGTGCTTGATCTGTGGTGGCATGCTAAAACATAAATTGATTGGGCTATGTAATTTGCCCTTGAGTCTCCTTTGATGATTTATCACTTCCTTTCCTGCCCTTACCTTCCCCCATTGATGTGAAGTTATTTAGTCTCTTTCCCCCTCCCACTACCGGACAATCTACACTACACAACATAGCTACTTATTAACCAAAGCTTTTCTACACTTGTAGAGGGTTTAGTCTAAGTAGCCTTACATACTTCAAGTTTTTCAAGTTTACCATTGTTGAAACCTATATTGCTTTATTCTATAGTCTATTTTGTTGGGATAATATATCACCATTTTTGGAACAGGTTTGTTCTACATGACTTACATTTTTACATCCTCTTCCCTCTTGTTATTGCTGAATATATCTGATGTTCTCTTATTTAAAAGAAGAATAATGAAAAGGAGATAATGAAAAGAAAAAATGACTGAGCTAGAAAATTTCATATAGTACAGTTTTAGCATATCTTGCCAAAGAGACTTTATACCAATTCATATGGACCTAGAAACAGAAATCCGTTAACTTAATTCCTTTTGTCATTCTATTCGGTAACAAACTATCGGCTAGATTACAAGTTTTGCGTTATGTGGGGTGCGGTGCTAACTTGCACGTTATTGTCACCGCTCACTTCCCTACAGCACTGGTATTACAGGTTTTCAGAAATCCAGCGTTATTCGTCAAGAAGCGAGCATAGAGCAAAATTGAGCTCCATACCGCACTCCAATACCAGAGCTGCTTAAGTCAGCTGTGAGCTGGTTGTACGTGCTCGTGCACGATTTCCCCATAGACATCAATGGGGAGAGCTGGCTGAAAAAAGCAACTAACACCTACAAAAAAGCAACGTAAACCTCCGTAATGCAGCCCCATTGATTCCTATGGGGAAACAAAATTTATGTTTACACCTAACACCCTAACATGAACCCCGAGTCTAAACACCCCTAATCTTACACTTATTAACCACTAATCTGCCGCTCCGGACATCTGCGACACCTACATTATACTTATTAACCCCTAATCTGCTGCTCCCAACAACGCCGACACCTACATTATATTTATTAACCCCTAATCTCCCGCTCCCAATGTCGCCGCCACTATACTAAATTTATTAACCCCTAAACCTAAGTCTAACCCTAACCCTAACACCCCCTAACTTAAATATAATTAAAATAAATCTAAATAAAACCTACTATCATTACCTAAATAATTCCTATTTAAAACTAAATAATTACCTATAAAATAAACCCTAAGCTAGCTACAATATAACTAATAGTTATATTGTATCTAACTTAGGGTTTATTTTTATTTTACAGGCAAGTTTGTATTTATTTTAACTAGGTAGAATAGTTACTAAATAGTTATTAACTATTTACTAACTACCTAGCTAAAATAAATACAAATTTACCTGTAAAATAAAACCTAACCTGAGTTACACTAACACCTAACATTACACAACAATTAAATAAATTACATAAATTAAAAACAATTACCTAAATTACAAAAAAAACAAACACTAAATTACAGTGTACTGATATTTAAACTAATTACACCTAATCTAATAGCCCTATCAAAATAAAAAAGCCTCCCCAAAATAAAAAAAACCTAGCCTAAACTAAACTACCAACATCCCTTAAAAGGGCCTTTTGCTCTTTTACCTGTAAAAAAAAATACAAACAACCCCCCAACAGTAAAACGCACCACTAACACAACCAAACCCCCCAAATACAATACTAACTAAAAAAACCTAAGCTCCCCATTGCCCTGCAAAGGGCATTTGGATGGGCATTGCCCTTAAAAGGGCATTTAGCTTTTTTTCAATTGCCCAAAGCCTAATCTAAAACTAAAACCCACCCAATAAACCCTTAAAAAAACCTAACACTAACCCTGAAGATCCACTTACAGTTTTGAAGAGCTGACATCCATCCTCAACGAAGCCGGGAGAAGTCCTCAGTAAATATATGTGCATGATCAAAAAATTTGTTTCGGTTCGGATCGATTCAGATTTTTTCGAATTTCGTTTCAGATCGATTCGAATTCGGAAAAATTTGAATGAATTTGTTTCGGATTCGTTTCAGATTCATTCGGATTTAAAAAAATTCTGCTGGATTCGGTTTGATTCGGTTCGGAAATTCGGAATTTCGGTATGTGTTAGGTGGGATATGCTGTGTATTAGACTAGTATTATGTACTGTATATTAGGTGTAACCCATAGCAGAGTGATATAACCTAAGTCCTAATATACTGTACAATACTAGTGTAATCCATGGCCATCTGAATTTACCGAATAAATCCGAACTAATTCGGATTTATTTGGTAAATTCGACAGTATTTTAATTTGGAAATTCGAATCGATCCGAATCTCCAAATTTGCCGAATTTTCCGAATTTCCGAATCGATCCGAGACGAATCGCACATGTCTAGTCCTCAGCGAAGCAGCAGGAAGTCTATTGGAACAGCCAATAGAATGCAAGCTCAATCCTATTTGCTGATTGGATCAGCCAATAGGATTGAAGCTAAATCCTATTGGCTGATTGCATCAGCCAATAGGATTTTTTCACCTTTAATTCCGATTGGCTGATAGAAATCTATCAACCAATCGGAATTCAAGGGATGCCATCTTGGATGACGTCATTTAAAGGAACCTTCATTCATCTTTAGTCATCGGAAGAAGAGGATGCTCCGCACGGGATGTCTTGAAGATGGACCCGCTCCGAGCCGGATGGATGAAAACTTCTCCCGGCTTCTTTGAGGACTTCTTGCCGCTTTGCTGAGGACTTTTTCCTGCTTCATTGAGGATGGATGTCGGCTCTTCAAAACTGTAAGTGGATCTTCAGGGGTTAGTGTTAGGTTTTTTTTAACGGTTTATTGGGTGGGTTTTAGTTTTAGCTTAGGGTTTGGGCAGCAATAGAGCTAAATGCCCTTTTAAGGGTAATGCCCATCCAAATGCCCTTTTCAGGGCAATGGGGAGCTTAGTTTTTTTAGTTAGGATTTTATTTGGGGGGTTTGGTTGTGTGGGTGGGGGTTGTCTGTATTTTTTTTTTTCACAGGTAAAAGAGCTGATTTCTTTGGGGCAATGCCCTGCAAAAGGCCCTTTTAAGGGCTATTGGTAGTTTAGTTTAGGATAAGGGTTTTTTTACTTTGGGGGGCTTTTTTATTTTGATAGGCTATTAGATTAGGTGTAATTAGTTAAAATTTCTGATAATTTGTTTTTTATTTTGTGAAATTTAGTGAGTTTATTTTGTAATTTAGGTAATTGTATTTAATTTATGTAATTTATTTAATTGTTGTGTAATGTTAGGTGTTAGTGTAACTCAGGTTAGGTTTTATTTTACAGGTAAATTTGTATTTATTTTAGCTAGATAGTTAGTAGTTAATAACTATTTAGTAACTAGTCTACCTAGTTAAAATAAATACAAACTTGCCTGTAAAATAAAAATAAACCCTAAGCTAGCTATAATGTAACTATTAGTTATATTGTAGCTAGCTTAGGGTTTATTTTAGAGGTAAGTATTTAGTTTTAAATAGGAATTATTTAGTTAATGATATTAATTTTTATTTAGATTTATTTTAATGATATTTAAGTTAGCAGGTGTTAGGGTTAGACTTAGGTTTAGGGGTTAATAAATTTAGTATAGTGGCGGGGACATTGGAGACGGCAGATTAGGGGTTAATAAATGTAGGTAGGTGGCGGCGATGTTAGGGACAGCAGATTAGGGTTTAATAATATTTAAGTAGTGTTTACGATGCAGCAGTGCGGCGGTTTAGGGGTTAATATGTTTATTATAGTGGCGGCGATGTCGGGAGTGGCAGATTAGGGGTTAATAATTTTATTTTAGTTTTTGCGATGCGGGAGGGCCTCGGTTTAGGGGTTAATAAATAGTTTATGGGTGTTAGTGTACTTTTTAGCACTTTAGTTAGGAGTTTTATGCTACAGCTCTGTAGTGTAAAACTCATAACTACTGACTTTAGAATGCGTTACGAATCTTGCGGGATAGGCTGTACCACTCACTTTTTGGCCTCCAAAAAAAAGCTTGTAACAAAATATCTGCGCTATGGAAGTCCCATTGAAAAAAGACTTTACGAAAATTGTGTAAGTTAATTTGCGGTACGGCCAAAAAAGTGTGCGGGACAGATGTACCTACAAGACTCGTAATAGCAGTGGTAGTGAAAAAGCAGCGGTACAACCCATAACACTGCTTTTTTACTCATAACGCAAAACTTGTAATCTAGCCGTATGCTTGTACTCTGAAAGCTTATTATTGTTCCCATCTTTTTCATGTGATTCCTGTTGTTGTTTTCTTTACAAATGCAAAACTGCAGCCTTTAAAAACAAAAAAAACCATAACTCATAATAAAGTACATTTTTGTTTTATCCCTAAATTTTCTTGCATTAATAGATATTTATAGGAACCATTTGATCGTAAAGTTATTCTACACTGTCCTATCGCTAAATTACATATTAATGTTTCCTGTTTACTAACATTTAAAAATATAATATTAGCTTGGCAAAAATATTGCATTGAAATTAATATAAATCCTTACTGCACGGAATTCCTTCCAGTTATGGGCAACCCTGAGTTTAGCCCGTGTAATACTTACAGTGTTTTTGCACAGTGGAAGGACAAGGGTTTATCTCAACATCAACAATGTATCTCTCCTGATTATATAATTACCTCTTTTTATAATATCTCTGTCTGCTTCCAATTGCCCAAATAAGATTTTTTGGCTTTTCTTCAAATCAGGCATTGTATATCTGAACTTAAAACTTAATATGGTCTTGATTGATCATTTGGTTCCCTCCATAATGGGATTAAGCTATTCCAGGATGGGGTATACAGGGAGTGCAGAATTATTAGGCAAGTTGTATTTTTGAGGATTAATTTTATTATTGAACAACAACCATGTTCTCAATGAACCCAAAAAACTCATTAATATCAAAGCTGAATATTTTTGGAAGTAGTTTTTAGTTTGTTTTTAGTTTTAGCTATTTTAGGGGGATATCTGTGTGTGCAGGTGACTATTACTGTGCATAATTATTAGGCAACTTAACAAAAAACAAATATATACTCATTTCAATTATTTATTTTTACCAGTGAAACCAATATAACATCTCAACATTCACAAATATACATTTCTGACATTCAAAAACAAAACAAAAACAAATCAGTGACCAATATAGCCACCTTTCTTTGCAAGGACACTCAAAAGCCTGCCATCCATGGATTCTGTCAGTGTTTTGATCTGTTCACCATCAACATTGCGTGCAGCAGCAACCACAGCCTCCCAGACACTGTTCAGAGAGGTGTACTGTTTTCCCTCCTTGGAAATCTCACATTTGATGATGGACCACAGGTTCTCAATGGGGTTCAGATCAGGTGAACAAGAAGGCCATGTCATTAGATTTTCTTCTTTTATACCCTTTCTTGCCAGCCACGTTGTGGAGTACTTGGACGCGTGTGATGGAGCATTGTCCTGCATGAAAATCATGTTTTTCTTGAAGGATGCAGACTTCTTCCTGTACCACTGCTTGAAGAAGGTATCTTCCAGAAACTGGCAGTAGGACTGGGAGTTGAGCTTGACTCCATCCTCTACCCGAAAAGGCCCCACAAGCTCATCTTTGATGATACCAGCCCAAACCAGTACTCCACCTCCACCTTGCTGGCGTCTGAGTTGGACTGGAGCTCTCTGCCCTTTACCAATCCAGCCACAGGCCCATCCATCTGGCCCATCAAGACTCACTCTCATTTCATCAGTCCATAAAACCTTAGAAAAATCAGTCTTGAGATATTTCTTGGCCCAGTCTTGACGTTTCAGCTTGTGTGTCTTGTTCAGTGGTGGTCGTCTTTCAGCCTTTCTTACCTTGGCTATGTCTCTGAGTATTGCACACCTTGTGCTTTTGGGCACTCCAGTGATGTTGCAGCTCTGAAATATGGCCAAACTGGTGGCAAGTGGCATCTTGGCAGCTGCACGCTTGACTTTTCTCAGTTCATGGGCAGTTATTTTGCGCCTTGGTTTTTCCACACGCTTCTTGCGACCCTGTTGACTATTTTGAATGAAACGCTTGATTGTTCGATGATCACGCTTCAGAAGCTTTGCAATTTTAAGAGTGCTGCATCCCTCTGCAAGATATCTCACTATTTTTGACTTTTCTGAGCCTGTCAAGTCCTTCTTTTGACCCATTTTGCCAAAGGAAAGGAAGTTGCCTAATAATTATGCACACCTGATATAGGGTGTTGATGTCATTAGACCACACCCCTTCTCATTACAGAGATGCACATCACCTAATATGCTTAATTGGTAGTAGGCTTTCGAGCCTATACAGCTTGGAGTAAGACAACATGCATAAAGAGGATGATGTGGTCAAAATACTCATTTGCCTAATAATTCTGCACTCCCTGTATACTATCTCCCATTTTTACAATTCACTGATTTCATATTTGCATTTAGCACAATGGGAAGGGCTTCAATTAAAAATGGCAAATAATTTTACCGGATATTCAGATACAAGATATTCAAAATAGTTTTAAGTTGATTCATAAATCAAGGGTTCCAAAAACTTGGCAGGAGTCCCATTTAAATTTATTTAATTTTGCCCAGGCAGATATCCTCCACAATTTTAGGTCATGCCCACCCAATTCTACAGCTGTGGACTCAGATTAATCATTGGCTAAACAAAGTACTCTGTCTTGATTTTACTATTTGCCCGCAACATATCTTTTTCTTAGTAAACTATTCAGAGGACCTCTGAAACAACTATTTTGTCAATACAATTATACTACTATTTAGGAATCTTCTGCTTAAGAACTGGAAGGCAACATCTGCACCTAAATTGATCAATTAAAAAAATTCTGATTTCACAATATATTATGGAACAACACACCTTGCAGAATCCTAATAATAATAAGCTGTTTAAAGAATGTTTCTTTTCTAAACGGTCCATATTTATTCTATCCTTAACTGACAATGTGCAAACGCAACTGGTATGTCCTCTCATCAATACAGATTTTGTTCTTCAAATTATTCATGCAGGACACTTCCCACGATTCTGGGTCCAATAAGGGCTTTCTGGGTCTGTATTGTATCTGTACTGTATCTGTATTGCATTATACTGTACCCTATTGTATTGTACTCTGTGTGTGGTTTAGGAGTGGGGAGAGGAGGAGAGAACTTGGGTTATATAAGTTTAGGGTTTCTTTTTTTTCTTTTTACTTTCTCCCTTTCCCTGCAATAATATCATATGATTTGAATGATTGAATTGTAACCTTGGAAAACTAAAATTTACCAGTTATTCTCTGTTAAATAGATTATATGTATATAAATGCCTACATTATTTTTCCTTTGCTTTCCTTTGACAATGCTTGAATTATACTTGATTTTTGTATGTATACTGTAACACATAATGTCTGCAATGTAACATAATGTCTACAACTTCTCTCTTAGATCAAGACTTTGCCAGCTACTTCAATAACAAAATAGATTCTATCAGAACTGAAATCAGCTCTCAACATGCTACCGGTCTCAAACCTCCTCAAAACTTCACTATGATCCAAAACCCACATAGCCATAAATTTAGCTCTTTTGCCCCTGTTACAGATGATGAAGTTTCTGCCCTTATATTATCCACTCACCTCACTTCCTGTCCCCTCGACCCCATCCCCTCACAGTTACTCCCCTCCCTGTCTTCTAAGCTTACCCCTATACTCACACACATCTTCAACCTCTCCCTCATCATTGGTATATTTCCCTCATCTCTTAAACATGCACTGGTAACACCTATCCTCAAAAAACCTTCTCTCAACCCAACCTCCCCATCCAAATACCGCCCTATTTCCCTACTCCATCTTGCCTTGAAGCTTGTTCCTTGCAAACCGGTGTCACTAACTGTCTTTCTCATTTCTCATCTTGGATGTCCTCTCACTACCTTAAGCTAAATATCTCCAAAACTGAGCTCCTTATTTTCCCTCCTTCTTAAAAAATCTCCACCCCCAACTTCTCTATAACTGTCGATAACTCCATCATTACCCCTACCCACATGCTCGATGTCTTGGGGTCACACTTGACTCATATCTTTCTTTCACTCCTCACATTCAGTCTTTGGCTGAAGCCTGCCGCTTCCACCTTAAAAACATCTATAACATTAGACATTTCCTTTCACAAGACACAATTAAGATTCTAATCCACTCTCTCATCCTTTCCCGCCTCAATTACTACAACTCCATCTGGTCTCCCTAGCTGCCACCTAGCTCCTTTACAATCCATAATTAATGTCTCTGCCAGGCTCATCTTCCTTACACGTCGCTCTTCATCTGCTGCACCTCTCTGCCAATCCCTTCACTGGCTTTCTCTTGCCTCCAGGCTTAAACACAAAATTCTCACTCTGACATACAAAGCCCTCAACTGCACTGCTCCCCCCTACATCTCAGACTTTGTCTCCAGATACTCTCCCTCCCGACCCCTTCGCCCTGCCCACAATCTCCTACTCTCCTCCTCTCTTGTTACCTCCTTAAATTCCTGTTTACAAGACTTCTCCAGACTAGCTCCCATCTTGTGAAACTCTCTGCCTCGCTCCACAAGACTCTCCCCTAGTTTTGAAAGCTTCAAGCGCTCCCTAAAGACTGTACTATTCAGGAATACACACAACCTAGACTAACCTTTCCTAACTCCACTGCTATCCCCTTGAACCCTTTAGCATGAAAGCCTATGAGCACAGTTGTTTGTAGATCACCCGCATAAGAGCCGATAACAACAGTGCAACTCTCGGCAGGGACCTCTACCCATTTGACCCCCTAAAAAAGTTACCTTGTATACCGCCTATGTTTATGTCTATCAATAAAAAGATATAAATATTAAAAAAAAATAGATATTTTTATTGTATAAAGGATACTACGTAAATTTTATTTTTGAGTGATATCTAATTCAATTATATGGACATTTTTTATATACAGCTAACACTAAAATAATTATGCACCACCAAAAATTTATTCAAACAAATAACTTCTTTATTATTTTTATTTTTTTTAAAAAACATCAAAATAAGTTAGCAAAAATAAAAAAGAAATAGCAAATCCACACAATTGAATAAAAAAGGCCACCAAATTGTGTTTCAAAGTTAAGTTGGTCAAACAATATTACAATACAAAAACATTGGCCCCTATAAATAAAAAAAGTTTTTCCAAAAAAACACACCCACACATTTAACAAAAACAGCTACGAAAATAATATATTTATAAAACATTACCAAAACTTGGAATTTTTTTGAAGTTATCCTTAGTTCAAAAGGTGAAAATTTAAGGGACTTTTTCAGTTCATACAGAAAAGTTATATTAAGTAAAATCTTAAACAATGAAGACATTTTTGTTATTTTCTATTTAGTGCTGTTTAGGAATAAAGTAGAAAGTCTATATACAATGTGTACTTAATACTCTATATTCTTTACTTCATTTGTTTAACGCTTTGTAAAAAACATACAATGTGGGACAAATATGGAGACTAGCCAATATCTCAGACACACAACCCTGCAAAGTATCTTTAAAAAAAAAAAAAGTAAGTAAAAACAGATTTTTACCACATTAAACATGTTTTCAGTATTGATAATGAAGTCCCTTTAAGATGTTTTAAGGATTGCAATGACAATATTTTATGATTTCAATAAATATAACCTGGGTTGAATTTTAAATATAATTTAGCTATTTTAATTTAACATGAATTAGAATTGAACTTTAGTTAAATATTCAATTTAATAATTTAATTAAATAATAATAATTATTATTGAACGCACATTTCATAGTGATTAGTTGGAAATTACATGTACATCTACAGATAAAACCCCAAATGTTCCAGAAGGAATCAGTTATTTACTGATCCTGAAGTGCTTGAAAACTTGTTAGTTGAAAACTTGTTAGTTGTTTGCCCCAAAATTCACTGGGCACATTATGCAGAATATATATATATATATATATATATATATATATATATATATATATATATATATATATAAAATGTATATATATATATATATATATATATATATATATATATATATATATTTGCTTTTTTCTAAATTCCATGCTTATGTCAGGAATGCCTCAAAGCTCATTAAAATTAATAGTTTAAGGGGCTTTAAGAAACACTGCCCTCATAAAGTATTCGTAAAAAAATGTTACAAAAAAAATAATTATATTTCCCCTTTTGCTTATTTGGCTTTAGGGCTTATGGGGCATAAGCTAGAATGACAAATCAGATGAAAGTACATATTAAAATACAGATTTTATAGTAGTGTTCGAATAAGGCATTGTGGAAGAGCATTTAGTACATATAAGCCCATAAACTTGTAGCATCAAAAAGCTTACACAAAGATCCAAAGCTATATTAATTTTGAATATGCTGCTCTGGAAAGGTTATTGACACCTCTCCAGACGTGATGCTGTCCACAATCGATGTTAAGGAATTGATGTCACGTTGCTCAGTTGAATCATCGCTTAAAAGATGATCTGCGAGGAAAAAGAGAATGATTTTAAATTTAAATTCATGACACAGCAAGGTTAATAAAAATGTTTCTGAAGCCTCATGCATATGTGGTTACGATTAGACTATGTTGATTGCAATTTCAAAGGAACACTGGAACATAATGAATATATCAGTGTAAGGTCACATATAGTATTTCAGGCACTTTAGTAGAATATTTTATGTTGTTTATTTAGTGAAGGAATTTAAAAGTAAAGTTTATTGAACATTTTTGAATAACTGTGCGTGAGTATATTTATTAAATGATGCTTAATTTTAAGACATTTTAATAAGTTATTCTCCAGAGCATTTTATTTTAGCACAACTGTCCCTTACTAACTAATAATTAATTAACACATTGTAGCTTTAAAACCTGATAAGGCCAGCGATTGGTATGTGAATTCTGCTTACTGCTAAGGGGCTCCAAATATTTTGTGAGACTTTAGCTATTCCACCCTTTTGTTTGGTTAAACATATAGGCAGATTTTTCATTGGTGATATTAATTACATTTGGATATCCATTAGTCATTTTAAAAGAGTTGTTGATAAAAAAAAAATGTAAACCGCTAATCAACAAAGCTGTTGGATTTTTTAATGGAAATACATTATTAGCTACCATTAAAGGGATACTGAACCCACATTTTTTTTTCCTTTCATGATTGAGATAGAGCATGCGATTTTAAGCAAATTTCTAATTTACTCCTATTATCAATTGCTGAGGTGCTGAAACAAAAATTGGCTGGCTCCTAAGCTACATTCCTGCTTTTCAAATAAAGATACCAAGAGAACAAAGACAAATTGATAATAGGAGTAAATTAGAAAGTTGCTTAAAATTGTCTGCTATTTTTGAATCATGAAAGAAACAAATTGAGTTTCATATACCTTTAAAGACCTATCTGGAATCCAATGGCTTAACCCTAAATCTAACCACCACACTGCTGCCACTCACCTGTCATCAGTATGGCTGACTGGGGACACTGCTGACATGCAATAGTAGGGGCATCAAGATCTTGTTGTAGATGAGCTAATCTGCCACAACACGGTGGCCGCAAATATATCATTGTCAGTTTATGGGACCTGTGTTAATTATTATTATTATCATTATTTACAAATGAATCAATCATTTATGTATTTTTAACTCTTTAGCATGAAATGGGGAGATCCTAAACCACATTGTTTCTATAAAGACTAACTTTTTTTTGTCTGGAGCTATGTATCAGTCTGAATTACTGGAAACATGACCTTCACATACTGTTTATTGGGGGCATGTAAATTATTAACAGAGGACCTCATTTGTAATGTAAAATGTTAAAGAGCCTGAAGGGATTTCTGTTCTTACCTAGTCCATTAACATAAAGAACACATTTTTGACCTTTGCTACAAAACAGTTTTGTTTACACTTTATTTTCATGAAACCCTAATTAGAAAACACTTTGTAATTTAAAGCACATGACACATGAGTAATTTATTTGGCTTTAGATAAAGCTCTTTCTTGCAAAATATTACTGCCCAGCTAGTAAGTCAAACCAGTATATGTTGGTACCATTGATTTTGCTATGATTATTAGATTGAAAAAAAAAGCCAGCATCATATTGTGTACAGCTATACAGGGTTAGATTACAAGTGGTGATCTAAAGTTAGCGCAGGTCACGATAACCAATATCGCAACCTCACTAACTTGCATGCAAATTACAAGTTGAATGTAAATGTGTGCACTTGAGTGCAAACCAAATTTGTGAGGGGTGAAAAAAGTAACTTGCACCAAGCACAACATAAGTACATTAAAATAAAGTGTTACACTCATATATACACTATCCGATGAAAATTATTCATATAAATATTACATTTTTTATTTATAAGGGTTACAAGGTATCTGGTATATGACATGGTATTTGACTGGAAAGGGCTATAATGTGTGTGTATGTATGTATGTATATATATATATATATATATATATATATATATATATATATATATATATGTGTGTGTGTGTGTGCATTTATGTCTTTATATATGCATATAAATGCTTACAGTGTATACATATATATTTACTTCAAATTAACTGGCCACTTGTAATATGGCCCACAAAGTTTTGTACTGAATATATAAATGTATGCCATTAGTCAGTTTGCCCTCAGTAGACATAATATTAGGAGTCAAATATTTAAAGTAGTGGTACGTTTTATTACATTTCAGTTTATTGGCATTATGAAACAACGTAGGATTGTGCAAAAAAATGAGGGATATTAGACTGCATCTCATTTGGTAATGGCCTTTTTTTAGCAATCATTTGGGTAATTTGCATTATAGTCTGTGGATTCCAGCACTGAAACATAAAGTTGAAATCAACGCAATTATATAAAAAATAGTTTGGAATAGATGATAGTTATGCAGTAAAGTGCCCTAAAATATTGTAGCCAGAACACTGCAGTTTACATTATTTCTGACTTCCAGTTGCATGCGATATTCCTGTGGAAGGTAAGTCATTAATGCAGAATAGCCCTGGATCTGGAATAACACCAAAAGTAAGGCTAAGTATAAGATTAGTATGGGTTTGGCATCCAGATAAGATTAATAATACAGGGCCAGATAAAGAGTGGTGTGCAAAATTGGCCTTTCGCGAGCGCAATATTTGCACTCCACTCGTAATACCAGCGCATGCCACTCGTAATACCAGCGCATGCATTAGAGCCACCTCCATAGGCTCCAATAGGAGCTCATCCTCATGCTGTTAGACACGGCATGAGAATCTAGCACAGCAAAGGGGTAAGTCGCGCAGTGATGGGCAGCAGATTTAAATATATATATATATACATATGAATATATACATAGATATTTATGTGTTTATATGTGTATATATACATATTAACACATAAATATATATCTATGTAAGCATATACATTCAAAATTCCTTGAAAAACTAGTTTTCGATCGCCTAACCAAATTCCTGTCCTCCAACTCATTGCTCGACTCCCTGCAATCTGGCTTCCATCCCCAACACTCAACTGAGACTGCCCTCACCAAGGTTACTAACGATCTCCTTTCTGCTAAAAACAAAGGCTACTACTCTATACTCATCTTACTTGACCTCTCTGCTGTCTTTGACACTGTTGACCATCCCCTTCTCCTATGGATTCTCAGCTCTCTTGGGGTCTGTGACACTGCCCTCTCCTGGATCCACTCCTATCTCTCTAACAGATCCTTCTCTGTCTCTTTTGCTGGTGACTCCTCCTCTCTTTTGCCTCTGTCTGTTGGAGTACCTCAAGGCTCTGTCCTGGGTCCTCTACTCTTCACTATTTACACTTCTTCACTGGGTAAACTTATCAACAGCTATGGCTTCAGCTATCATCTCTATGCTGATGATACCCAGATCTACCTTTCCACCCCTGCACTCTCTCCTTCTGTGAATGCTCACATCAGCAACTGCTTATCTGGCATTTCCTCCTGGATGGCCTCTTACCACCTAAGAATAAACATGTCCAAGACCGAACTACTTCTAATTCCCCCCTCTAACTCTACTCCAGTTTCTAATTTTTCTATCACTGTTGGCGGCACCACTATTTCTCCATCACCCCAAGTCTGCTGCCTCAGAATCACGCTTGACTCAAATCTGTCCTTCATTCCCCACATCCAATTGCTCTCTTCATCCTGCCGCAACCACCTATGCAATATCTCCAGAATTCGTCCGTTTCTAAGTGCTGAAACTACTAAACAGCTAATTCACTCCCTGGTAATTTCCTGACTTGACTACTGTAACAACTTACTAACTGGCCTCCCTCTCTCGTGCCTCTCTCCCCTCCAATCCATCCTAAATGCATCTGCCAGGCTAATTCACCTCTCTCGATGCTCTGTTTCTGCTGCACCTCTCTGTGAGTCCCTTCACTGGCTCCCCATTCACAACAGAGTTAAATTCAAAATTCTCACCCTGACCTACAAAGCCCTCACCAATACTGCCCCACCCTACCTGTCCTCACTTATCAACAAATATACTCCTGCCCACCCCCTAAGATCCAACAATGACCTGCTTCTTGCATCCTCTACCATCACCTCCTCTCATGCTAGACTACAGGACTTCTCTTGTGCGGCACCAACCCTCTGGAACGCACTTCCTCATGCTGTCAGACTTGCCCCTAACCTCTCCTTCTTTAAACGTTCCCTAAAGACCTTTATGTTCAGGGAAGCTTATCACCCGACTTATTAACAAACTAACTTCACTTAACTAACAGTTGCCCTCTATCTCCTCACTAATATCATTCTCACCTTTGCAGTCCCCACCTCCTGTTTCCCATCCTCCTACCCATCTAGATTGTAAGTTCTCACGGGAATAGGGTCCTCGGTTCCCCCTGTATTTTGTCTGTAAAATGTTGTCTTTTATCATATTGTTTATCCATTGTACTGCTATCCTTGTACCCATGGGCAGTGCTGCGGAATCTGTTGGCGCTTTATAAATAAAGAATAATAATAATATACATATATATTTATAGGAATACCACAGTCAACATAGACCACAATGTAAAGGCACTTTTCAGTGCCTTTTTTTTCTAACACCCCACACCCGCCAACTTTAACCCCTCATAACTTCTTATTGCAGTTATTTTAATAAAAATGCTAATATTTTTTATTTAATAAAACCAACAGTACACTTTTCTTTTGGGGGCAATTGGTGCACATTTAGAAAATGTACCTTGCAGTACCAATAACCAGCACAGGTGTGCAATAAATTAGCTCTGCACTTGTAATCTAGCCCATAATTTTTCAAAAAGCAGCAGCACATAAATTTATAATACTCATTAACTGATGTCCTGCTACTTTTTGCTAATTGTATTTCTATTAGGACTTTAGTGCAGAGTCCTGCAGCGTGCACTACTATACACTGGTGCTTAATTGTTTGGAATGTTATAAGATTAATTATACACATAGGGTCAGTGTTAAGGTTAAGTCTGGAGCTATGTTCGAGATACAGTTTGGGAAAGGGCTCATTTTTAGGCTTAAAGGGACATAACACAGGTTGAGATCTGTGCATATCCTAAAAGGGCTACTTAATTAAAAATAGTTTGCATAAAAAAATTGTTTAAAAATTGCTGGCAAGTATTTTAAAATCATTTTAAAACATAAGCAAAATTAATTACATAGCTAAGCTGACTGGAGAAGCCAACTCCACCCCTCTTATCAGTGTTTAGACACAGGCATTGTATTTCAACTGAGTTCACAGCTTCTAGGCATGCTCCAGCAGATAATCACTGTGCACTTTTGCATTCTACCAAAAGAACAATAGATATAGATACAGACATAGAAAGAAGTGCGTGAGGATAGTTAGAGCTTTACAATTTAGAAACTAAAAAGAAAGGGTTAATAGCAAGTCACTGCAGTATAAAGTAATTAAAGTACATATTATTATATTTTGTCTCTATCCCAACTTGTTTTATGTCCCTTTAAGACTGTGGCTAGAGTTGTTTTTTTATTACAATTAGGGATAATTATAAGGTTAAAGTTATTGTTATTGTTAAGGTTACAATTAATGCTAGGGTTAGGCTTGAGATTAGAGTTAAATTTAGGTTACAGTTATGGCTAATGCAAGGTTAAATTTAGGGTTTGAGTTTGGGTTACAATTAAGGCTAGAGTTATGGTTTTGTGGTATGATTCATTTACGGTTTGGGTTAGAGCTATAGTTAAAGCTAGGACTAGAGTTAAGACAAGAGCTGGCTAGTGTTTGGTTTTGTGCTACAGTTACCAGTAACATTTAGATCAGGGTTGAGCTGAGTTAGGGCTTGGGTTAGGGTTTTAGGATAGGGCAATTGATGGCTTGGGTTTAGGTTTTTGTGTCGGGTTAAGTAAAGGTTAGTGTTAATGTTAGAGCTGGAGTAAAGGTTTGTGTTAGTGTTAGGGCTAATTCTTGTGTTAAGGTTAGGGTTCGTTTTTTAAAATTACAATTATGGCCTATAATAAGGTTAAAGTTAGAGTTATGGTTTGAGTTACCAATAAGTTTAGGATCAGGATTAAGGTTGAAGTTAACTTTTAGCTACAGTTAGGGTTAATACTAGGTCTCTCCCCTTCTGGTCTATCGTGAATGCTTCAGCTAGGCTCATCCACTTAAGTCGCCTATCTATATCTACTATATATTAACCCTAACTTACAAAGCACTCAACAGCCTTACTCCTAACTATATTTCCAAATACTCCCTCACCCATACTCTTTCATCAACTTCTGACCTTCATCTCTCCACTCCTATTATATCTACATAACGCTATCACCTCTAAGACTTCTAACACTTTGCTTCTGTCCTCTGGAACTCTCTACCCAACTTCATCAGTCTGTCTCCAACATTGTATAGTTTCAGACGCTCTTTGAAAACCCACCTATTCAATGAAGCTCACCATCTCCCTTCTATTTTTCATCCTACCCAAAATAAATCTTGAACTGCCTTTACTCACTGCTGCAACTACAATCCATATGACACAACCCCAAACCTTATGTCTCAGCACCCTCAAACTATAGACGGTAAGATCTTTGCAGCAGGGCCCTCCTCCTCATGTACTAGATTTGTTTAGTCTGTTATGTTTTTTTTATCTTATCATAAATCATTGTCATTGTATAGCCCTCTCTTTGTACCCAGTGCTACTGAATTCTGCAACTTTATATAAATAAATGATAATACTAATAATAATTAGGATCTAAGTTAGGGTTAGGGCGAGGGCAAAGCTTAACTCCTTGGAAAGGATTAAATGAAATATACTACTAGATTTTCCTACTTGGAGGGCTATCACAATCCATTAGAAAGTGTATCTAATGATTTTTCTTTACCATTGCAGTCTATAGGTATTTTTGTAGATAAATCATCTGATCAGTATTTCTAGAGAATTGTAATCAAACCCTTAGGAGTAGATTTATCATAGTGCGAGCACACATGATACTATGTAGCGTATCATGTCCGCTGCACATCGATAAATGCCAACAGCATATACGTTGTCAGCATTTATCATTGCACCAGCAGTTCTTGTGAACTGCTGGTGCAATGCCGCCCCCTGCAGATTCGTGGCCAATTGGCCGCTAGCAGGGGGTGTCAATCAACCCGATCGTATTCGATCGGGTTGATTTCTGTCCACGACCTCAGAGCAGGCGGACATGTTTTGGAGCAGCGGTCTTTAGACCACTGCTTCATAACTTCTGTTTCTGGCGAGCCTGAAGGCTCGCACAGAAACAGGAGCATCAAGCGCCATACGGAGCTTGATAAATTGTCCCCTTAATGTTTTATGGTAAATACCTCTGGTGCTATTGCTCCAGAGATGTTGCTGCAGTAAACCATCAGGGGTCATTTGTATTGTATTGTATTTTTTGATATTCCCTTACTCAATATAAAAAAAAAAAAAATTATGCAAGTACACCAACCCCTTTCAGTGCCAGATGGAAAATGTGAGCAGTTAACTATTGCTAAAAAGAACAGTGTAGTTGGGGATTGTTTGAAATAATAAAAGTCTGGGGCATAAATAATGTGGAAACAACTTTCAATTGGTTAACAGAATTACTAGATTGTCCAGTGGTTCCAGCTGGTACAATTTGTGTTTCCGATTAAGTTACATTACAAAATATGTAAGATACTTAAAAACACTACACTGTTTACAATGAAATATCCTTGTATGTATAGCTTCTAATAAACGCTATAGAATTACACAAGGAATTAATTTAACTACTTGAATTTATACTGCATTTTAACACCCTTTGATAAATATTTTCCAATAAATCCTACTCAAAGAATATGATCAACTGCTGTGTATCTGGAATTTCATCAAACAAATATTCTGCAGCCTCACATTTAAACAATAATTGCAGACATGTTTATACACACAGTAGTATCTATGACAGTACCATAATTTAACTGACATAGCCTGTACTGTCTACCCAGCTCATATTTCATCTAGTTCCTATATTATTCTATGTAGTGAATAAGGCTGTTGCTAAGATATAGAAATTGAATAGATTAAAGTGGTTGTTCCAACATTAGTAAATCTAGGGGGAGCTATTTACTCATCACGTGGTCATTACAAACAATCCCTTTTCTTACCACTTTGGCTGCTGCTAAAATCAGACTCGTTCCATACTGGGCTACTAGATGAAGAACTTGACCCACAGTCTCTAGATACCTGAAAAAAGAAAATAGAGAAATGTCATATTATATCAATAAATAGACCTATACATAGTGTGATTATGCACTATGAGTAAACTGTTATAAATAGCTGCCTTATAAGTATAGCACGCCTGCTATCCACAGAGGCATGCAATAAACCTCAACCCTGTTTGTCAAAAGTTGGGGATTTCAAGTCAACTTAACTTTAACTAACTTTTTATAGTTTGTTAAAACATAAGAAGTATAACAAGTGTCAGATATGAATATAAGAGTATCTATAAAGAAATAAAGCGCAACCGGAATCATGTGTAGTGTAATGATAATTAACACACAACACTACTATGTTGCACTTACAATGTTATAAGCCTTTATTGCACATCAATCCAAGCAATTCATTGAATAGGTTAAAAACGTTAAAACCCGTAAGTATATCCTTAATCAACAGTCCTCTTTCAGCGTGTCTGAATCCTTAGCTTTATAGCTTACGTCCTCACGTCCTGCGTGTGACTACAGCCGGTAGCATCATTCTTAGTGGAAGAGCTGAGAGGTGAATGCGGCGTATATTATCTATGGGGCCTCATATGTACCAGGAATAGCCTCTTGAGAAAGATCGCACGGTGGCGGTAGAAATGCGTTGAGGCTATTTCTGGTACATACGAGGACCTGTAGATAATATACGCCACATTCACCTCTCAGCTCTTCCACTAAGAATTATGCTACCGGCTGTAGTCACACGCAGGACATGAGGACGTAAGCTATAAAGCTAAGGATTGAGACACGCTGAAAGAGGACTGTTGATTGAGGATATACTTACGGGATTTTAAAGTTTTTAACCTATTCAATGAATTGCTTGGATTGATGTGCAATAAAGGCTTGTAACATAGATATTCTTTGATTCTACCCTACTCTGGGTAGCCCGAAGGACATCTCCGGTGAATCAGCAGCAGCTGGTCTCTTGGAATATATTTCCATGCTTTATTGGATCTGTGGTGAGACTTTGTACTGTTTATTAATAATATCAGTTTTGAACAATTATTGGTCACTTTTTTGGCAATTGAAAATACTATCAGTGTGTGACTTTTTTATTATTTTTTATTGTTATCTGATAATCACAATTTTATTTGTTGGGCACATATTTATCACCATTATTATTGTTATTGTTTTTCTCATTTAGGCAACTTGTGCTGTTTAATTTCCTTAGACACATATCAGATATGAATTTATTTCATACAGGTGTCAATAATTATTTGGGCAATTTGGATAGCGAGAACTAATTAAATACAATTAATAAAATACAATAGTATTGTTCAAGATACACTCTGTCTTAGTCTTATATTTAAAGTTTCATATTAAATTATATATTAAATAAATGTAACTTCAATATTAATATTTGAAAATTAAATAAGATTTTTTAATTTCTTATTTGTTTAATTTGTAATTTGCTATTTGAAACAATTACATTTTCCTGTTAAAGTCAGCCAAAGTCATTTTCATTTTTGGAAGCTCAGATATATATGGAGAGCTAAATTTTTGGTAGATTGAAATGGCTAAGTTTAACCAAAGTCACCTAACCTTTATATACGCACAAGTTTGAGGGCAGTCTGTAGTTTTAGATTTAAGAAATTGTATATTTTTTTACTTTAATTATATTCGTATTACACATTATGTTTGAGCCTATACGATTAAACCAAAGCAGCCTTTTTTTGTATTGTTTACAAGCTGATTCACATTAATACAATCAAAAAAGGGTGCTTAAATCCATTAGATAACCTACATTTTTCCAGACATAATTCAACCTGATTGTCATTCTGCAAGAGTATACATTTGGAATTTTGTCAGCTCAGTTGCTATATTTCTGTTGCATCAGCATTGCTTTAACATGCTATAAAAAAAGTTTAATTAATTCCAGTTACATTGCAGCTGTATGAAGATTACAACATTCTCAAATAGTAAGTTTCAGAGACAAATTAAAATATAACCTTTAATTCATTCCAATAAAGTCACTATGTTCTTTTGTATCATTAAAGAATTGCACAAAAGAACATTTACCCATTATCTTAGGTGTTTGGGAGATGTAAAAGAATCACATTAGCATCTCATTGAAAATATAAAGCAATAGCAAGTTGAAATATAGTTGTAATTCTGTTCATAAACTTACTTAATTATGAAATACAAGAGTCATTATATCAGCTTGTATAATGTGTATACAAATATATTGTAAACAACACAATATACTAACATCTAACAATACAAAAGTCTACATTTCTGGTTTCTTATGATGCCCCCAAGTTACACCTGTCAGGGGGCTCTAGATAAATTCAGCATCTATAGAAAATGTATAAAAAAAACAGGTAATAGACTTTACTCACAGACTGAACTGGTTATGCAGTTCTTACTTAACATGGGCAGTACTCTCTGCAGTTACTAGGTGTACGTCCCAAACCCTGACCTGCGTGGTGTGAATCCCCTGACTGCACATATCCAGACATTCCTGACTAGACTGGATGGAATCTTCAATAGTGATGATTAATCACAAATCCAAACAAGCACTGCAAAAACATTAGCTGGCACTCACTAATGGGCAAAATGATGTAGTTATAGCTATTGACCAAGAAATGATAAGTCTACATGCCCCATCAAGTCACCTTTAGTATGTGGCTTCAAACCTTATTCTTTCTTATGGATTTCTGACAATGTCTGCAGGTTACCCCTCTGGTTGTGTACTATCTAATGCATCTTCTCTGGACATACAAATAATACCTAAAAGCTGTTCATGACAAGGATTAACTGCATTTTTTTTTACGGAGGCAGCATTTAACTAAAGCACCATATGAATTTGAGTTTGAAGGCTTTGCTAGTATCTGAATGTAGGCTAAGGTTATCTTATGGCTGAAAACTGTACAACAAAATCCAGTTTATTCTGTTTATTCTGAGAGAACAGCATGATCAGGGACTATGCACCCAGTACACCCTGAGAGTGCTGTCCAATGTCCATTACCTTGTGTGTGTATGTACCAATGTATATGTTTGTGTGTATATATCTATATCTATCTATAATATATATAAATCTGAATAGTTCAGCTACACACATGCTGTGATTTGTATGAACCTAATTAGTTTAGACAGACAAATGCACTGATATACATTAACCAGACTCAGATACATGTTTAATTGGATTAGATTAATAATAATGTGAATTGATCTTTAATAAATGGACATTCTGGTCAACATTGAATTGCACATAGATGAATTACATCTTTGAATAGAAATATATTTACAATATACATCCATTGGCAAAAAAAAATACTTCTAGTAAAAGCTATCACTGTTCTAATGTCGTCAATTTTCTCTGCACATCCATGTGAAGTATAGCTAGATATCTTCCATGCACCAGCATTTTAAATACTGCAGCTGCTCAGAGAGTCAGTGGGGCTTGTATCATGTCAGCAATTAACAGACAATTAAAAACCAAATTATACAAGCACCTTAGGCTCTGTAAGCAAATGCTGGTGCACGGAGCATATTTAAACACTCTTGAAACAGCAATAGCTTTCATTGTTGCAATATATATGAATTTAGAATTTTCTAACTATATTTAAAAGTAAAATACACCCATGCAAATTCCATGTTTGTCTGGAATGTATTTCAAGTCCTTGGTGAATATTATCATAGATTTTAAGCGTCTCCTTGACATTTAAAAAAAAGATTTAGGTGAAGAGATGATTATTCAATTATTGATGCTAGATGTTCCTTCATTGTATTCTGTAAACCCCTATGCCAAGTGGATTTTATTTTAGCACACAGTTATCTTCTACATGTGAATTCATTTTAGCTTCTGAACCATGGAACTGCAATGGTGAGAAAGTTTTCTCTCTCCTACCCAACATTTATTCAGGGATAATATTGTTTTCTTTAAATAGCTCATTGATAATTTATTCTCTCTTTGATCTAGTGAATGTGAATTAAAAGCTACTAGCCCAGAGGAAAAAAGTTACTAGTCCACCCAATGTTAAAGATAGGAAAAAGTGCATTTTCTAAGTCGTCCGGGACTACTGAACTATATATATATATATATATATATATATATATATATATATATATATATATATATATAATATATATTACACACAGAATATCTTACTATTGGAGTATATGCAGTATTCATAGCCTTGTTTCAATGGTCAATGTGTAAAGACACTATCTTAACCTTACTACTACACTTCAGATTTTTTTTTACGAGTGAGTAGTGTGCTCAGCTTCTTAACAATGTTTTTGTCTGGATAGACATCTGGGACTTTTTTGTTTACGTTTATGCAAGACTTGTACTATAAAACGCTCAAAATTGAAAACACTGTGGAAATGAAAGACAAGTACCATACTCCTCAACTTTCTGGACTAATCTAATAGTGGGAGAAACTCTATACAATTTTAAATCCTAATCAAATAATTTATCTACATAAATCCCCTTAGGTGTTAATAGAGAATTCTGTAGAAAAAAATGCTGAGACATAGTATTTATTCACTTAAATGACATGTTTGAATCTCTATGCACATGCTACATTCAGGGTATTCCATAACAAAAAATAAGATATTTGACTATTCTTCATGGATAAACTTAGAAGAGCACTGGAAAGAGATGAGTTAACAATACTATATGCTATTGTTACTAAGTTCAGAGCTGTATGTGTAGTGTACATCAATTCTTATAGCATAAGATGAAGTTATGGTCCTCTTTTTATGCTAATATATTCATTCACATAAAAATGTGGTAAAGTATTAAAAGTTATCAAAAGTCAAAGGAAAAAAGTGGGTGGGGATTAGCCAAAGTAAGAAATGTGTTGATATGTTGCTAGGAAACAGACACTACACTTAAAAATTCTTTTTGTCTATGAGGAATTGCAGTTTTGGCTCACTGACACATACTAGTCATTTTATGCAAGCACGTGTAATATATGTAAGTTATTGGACCTTTTACTGTACACATTGTTGCATAGTTTACTTTAAATAAAAGATGTGTGTATGACAGTCTTGTAAACCCATAATTCTCTAATCTAGTTAACTATTGTGTATGTTGACATTAATATTCAGAATGGTTGAAACATTTTAATTGGACTTACAATGCAATATGATAGATCATTCTTTTTTTAAAAAAATCATCTTTAATACAATATATAACTTTTGTTATTTTGGTCTAAGGTCTGCACTCTTCAGGATTTTACATAAAATTAATATTTAATCTATCACTTTCGGGGAACACCATCTTTTTTATCAGAAATAAAACACAAATTTGATGTGATATTTTGTGTAGAAATTTGATAATGGAGGTCTCCAACTATTTGTTTTATATATATATATATATATATATATATATATATATATATATATATTTACATATGTGTGTATATATGTGTATATAAAATAACTGTATTGCATGAATCATATGAACACACACTATTCCTATGTTTTGTTCATGTTTTGTTTAATCACTGTGTCTGTAAACTACAAACTTTTTTTGCAACTAAATCAAAATAATGATTGACAAATTTTAAATAACATTTGCTCTAATAAATCCCCATTCTCCATTGGATAGCAGTGAAATACTTTACAAATGGTTACATACCACCCGCTGTGATCCATTACTAATATACAGCAAATCTCTCTGGTCCCTTTCCTGCTGGTTGAGAGATGCCAGCAGAGCTTGCAGACGTTCTATATACTGGATGGCACTCCTTAAGATCTCAACTTTAGGAAGTCTTTGGTTTGGGTTCAACAAAGTGCTTCTTTTTAGGGCTTCAAATGCCTCGTTGACTTTTTTTAACCGGCGTTTTTCCCTCAGTGTAGCTGCCCTTCTTCTGTCCATAGAAACTGTCTTCCTCTTGCACATTTTACAAGCCCATGGCAAGCATTGGCCAGGGCAGTGATCTTGTTGGCCTATGTTAGTAAGGGGTGACACTTTATCTTCAATCCCTGATCCCTGCAACATTGCCCCATCTGCACAAATTCCTATCGCCCCACGATCCTGGTACCCTGTTTGCTCATAAGTAGGGAGTCTTGCAGAAAAATAATTTTCATTGTCATAAAATCTTTGGTCTTGGAAAAAATAGGGATTGGTCTCAAAGAGCTCCATGGTTTTGAATTGTTTAGAAGTGTTTCCCTTCAACAACTACACAGCAACTGTGATTCTCCCCTTCACACCAACTGTTTGATGCCATTTAAACCCTCTGCCCAGCATTAAATCACGCAGATAAATATAGAAAACATTCACGAAATCTGATCCACTTTTTAGCTGTTGCCTGACATCAAAACTTTTAACGTCTGAATAGACGGAATTCTCCCTGGAGGATTCAGCTTTCAAAAAAAAGGAAATTACCCTTTTTTTTTTTTAAATCACTATTTAAAATGCTGTTGTATTAGGTATAGAGATTAATATATATATATTACAAAATAAGAAATATAAACTCATTATATGGTGTATTAATGTTTAGATATCTAAATTGTTAAAAAGTATGATAATACACACTCCTACACACAGGAACACATACATACATATTCATATAGCATGGGACCTTATCTATTTTATTCATCAAATTTAAAAATCTAAATTGCTGGTATTATTAATAATTTTAATTTGTCTACCAAAATTCTAATAAAAATATATATTTTTGCATCTTTCCTTCTTTGCAGACAGTCACAAACACATACAGTACATGCAGTATATACTATCTATCTATCATCTATCTATCTATCTATCTATCTATCTATCTTTCTATCTATCTATCTATCTATCTATCTATCTAAATACAGAATATTTATATTTGTATTAATTTGATTAAATATAAATATATATATATATATATATATATATATATATATATATATATATCCCAAAGATAAATGACAAGTGGCGCTAGCACTGTTTCTTTAAAAGTAGAAAATCTTTATTGGGGTGTCATCATGAAAAGACAGCAACGTTTCGGGTAACACTGGCCCTTAGTCATGCCCTAATGACTAAGGGTCAGTGTGACCCAAAACGTTGCTGTCCTTTCATGATGACACCCCAATAAAGATTTTCTACTTTTAAAGAAACAGTGCTGGCGCCACTTGTCATTTATCTTTGGGATTTATATGTAAGAGGTTACACAGGACCCTCTGGCGGGCGTGCACTTTATTACCTGCAATGAACTGACGCTATTTCTACTAGTGCTGGAACTATTGCCCTTCTTATATATTGGGCTAGATTTATCAACGCTGAGGTGTACAGGGGCGCGTATACGCACCCCTGTACGCCTCAGCTCGCCTGTGGCGGGGCGTAATTACCCGCAGGTAATTAACATTTCACACGAGCGCAATTTTGCGCTCGCGTGCAATCCTGGCCCCTGCCCGCGCACAGCCAATCACGCGCGGGAAGGAGCTGTCAATCTCCTCGGTCGAACTCGACCGAGGAGATTTAATTTCACCACAATAGAGGTGGCGAAGATGTTAGGGGAAGATGTTAGGAAGCATCGGTCTGGTGACCGCTGCTTGATAAATCGCGGCGAGCAAGTTCTTGTGAGAACTTTCTGCCTCAGGGACTTGATAAATCTAGCCCATTATATATATGAAATACACACATACATATGTTATCTATAGAATATCTATCTAGCTATGTATCTTTCTATTCAAAGTTTATACTAGTATTATTTAATTTGATTAATAACATATACAGTATATAACGGTATTAATGCACTCACAACTATCTATCTGTCTATCACCTATCTATCTGTCTGTCTATCATCGATCTAGTTATCTATTTATCTGTCTGTCTAGTAAATGTGTCATTTATACTAGAAGGAGTAATATTTATTTAATTTGTAAATATTGCAATAACGGGATTAAGAACAAAAATAACATCAGACTTTAGATTATTTAACCAGACAGAAGAGCTCAGACCCTTTTAAAACTTGGCTCTTTATATAAGGCATGTCATGTCACAAGGTCACTGTCCACAGGTCACTCTGTCTCTGCAGTAATCAGGACAGACCCTTCAACTCATTAACACATAATTGTCATTGGGCATCTTTGTTCCTTTCTAGAACTGTCACTGCTTCTGTATATTTTAAGATCCTACTTGGGAATGACCTTTTAACCTCATTTACACATTACTTGCTTTCTGTCACGTTGTTTCCATCTGTGTATTTCTTTTGTATAATGAACATCTCCCTGTCATCTGGTCAAGTCATTCTCTCACTACCTGTCAATGGTGTCTATTAGAAGAGCCATAAAAGTGTTTAGCATGGTGTTTCATGCCATTCTGATCCATTAGAAAACAATTAGAAAACCCAACTATTTTTATAGAGGTTCTAATTTAATCAATACTTTTCATTGACACAATTTGACAAAGATAAACTAACCCATCAAAATTACTTTTCTATTAGGATTGTTCTTTTCTAACTGTCTAATAGCCTTAGATGTTTCACGCAACATCTCATGTTTATATTAATAAGTGTGATGATTTCCATGTTTAATAAAAAGCTAACAATATAACTCAAATCACAGCTACAATATAATCAACAGAATAAAAACGTATGATTGTCATTAAATGTTTGTGCTTTAAGAAATGTCAATTATATATTTACTAAAATTATATGAAATTATTAATTGCTTAAATGCCAAGTAATGGTATTGGACTTGAGAACGAGTGGTGCGTTAACTGTTGCACGTGAGCGAAAAGGGATTTATTATGGCTCTTTTCTTGCACTGGATGTAGTGCGCAAATTACGAGTTGAAAGTAAATGGGTTCGCTTTAAATGAACACATGTCGGAATAGCTCGACTTCAGAGCTCTGGT